>NC_133133.1:119421871-119634620 GCF_048418815.1 Hemitrygon akajei | reverse complement strand
AACTCTCGTCTCATATCAAGGTGGGGCGGAGCAGCACTTACATTTTATTTTCAGGCTGAAGCCGGAGGGGTCCCAATTCTCATAAATCCAAATGTTCCCTTTGATCTCCATAACAAAGTACAGATACAAATGGTCATTTTATCATTGTCTTGGGGAAATTATAGAATATATTGGTAGTGTTGACTAACGTATATGCTCCTAACTCGGATGATGTCCAGTTTTTTTTAATCATTTTCTCTCTCTATTGCCTGAATCCATACTCTCTTATATGGGTGGTGACTTTAACTGTTGATTTGATCCAGTTTTGGATCGATCGTCTTCTATTCCAAAGGCAAATCATTAATTCTGTCCTTTCTTTCCAATTATGTTATCCCCAATGTATGGCGTTTTCTCCACCCAAATGAGATAGATTATTCTTTTTTTCACACGTTCATCAAATTTATACTGGAATTGATTATGTTTTAATTGATAATCAGTTGGTCCCATCTGTCCCTTTTTGTGACTATCAGGGTATAATGAATTTCAGATCATGGCCAGCCACCCTGTCGATAATTCTTCCTGGTTCTCCACAAATAAATAAGCATTGGCGTTTTAATTCAGCCGTACTGTTAAATAATGATTTTGTAAAACCTATGGAGGACCAGATAATTTTTTTTCTAAGTACTAACCTATCATCTAAAACTCAAGTCTGGTTGTTTGGGACGAAATGAAAGCATACCTGAGGGGTAAAATAATTTCATACTCTGCGAATTTGAAAAGCAGGACCTATAAAGAGGGATGGGATCTGGTCAATTGAATCAAAGAAACAGACCAACTATATAACTCAACCAAAAATCTGGAGCTGTATAAGAAACTACTGGAACTTCAAACTAAGGTTTGAAGTTATTTCCACTCAACCAAATAAATGCTAACTTTTGGACAGTAAGAGCCAGTTTTATATTCATGGTGATAAATCTAGTAATTTTTTAGTCAATCAATTACGACGCTTCAAAGATAAACAGCACATTACAGATATACGAATGGGAACTGGGAATATTACTTTGAATACTTCTGAAATTAATGACACGTTCAGGAATTTTTATTCCCGACTCTATACTTCCAACTCTTTAAATGACATTTTGGCCAAGAATTTCTTAAATAGTCTAAATATCCTACGCTTTAATCTGATCTCAAAGCAAATCTGAATGAGCCAATATCACTAGACGAAATATCCTCAGCCATTTCTATACAGCAGACTGGTAAATCTCCTGGACCTGATGGTAGAATTCTATAAATCATTTTCCTCATTGCTTTCACCTCAACTATCCTCGTTTTTATCTGACTCGTTTTAATAAGTTACGTTGCCAGCATAATTTAATGAGGCATGTATCATTCTTTCAGTGAAAAGAAGCAAGAAATCCAACAGAGTTTTCTCCGTACAGGCCGATCTCTTTGCTAAATTTTGATGT
Source organism: Hemitrygon akajei (assembly GCF_048418815.1). Taxonomy (NCBI): domain Eukaryota; kingdom Metazoa; phylum Chordata; class Chondrichthyes; order Myliobatiformes; family Dasyatidae; genus Hemitrygon; species Hemitrygon akajei. The sequence goes on along the minus strand of NC_133133.1, from coordinate 119,633,172 downwards.
CAAAATTTTGGCTAATATTTTGGTCCATGGATTGGAGAATATTCTACCCTTAATTGTTTCGGAAGACCAAACTGGTTCTAATAAAAACATCGTCTCCCTTTTCCTCAATATACAGCATCTATTTAATATCTTTTACTCACAGTCAATTGGGATTCCTGAATGTGTTATTTCTTTAGACGCAGAGAAAGCGTTTGATCATGTGGACTGGAACTATCTGTTTTTGGTTTCAGAAAAATTTGATCTTGGCCAAATATTTTACATGGATAAAATGGTTATACTCCCATCCCACTGCCTCTGTCCTGATTAACTCTCAGTAATCCCAATCTTTCAATCTTAAACGTGGCACCAGGCAATGATGCACCCTTTAAGTCTCTTACTTTTTGATCTGGCCACAGAGCCATTTGCGATTGCGTTCTGTGGCTGTGCTGAACTGATGGGGATTTGGAGGGGGGTCTTTGTTGAGCAACAAAGTCTCAAAGATGATCTTTTAATTTTATATCAAATCCAACAACCTCACTACCTCCAACGTTTTCCGCTCCTTAACATATTTAGCTGGTTTACTGTATACAAACTTAATTTACATAAGAGTGGACTCTTTCCAATAAACGGAGAAGCACAAATATTAAAGTTTCACAACATCCGTTTTAAAGTAGTGAATAATCAATTTACTTACCTTGGCATTACTGTGACAAGGAACTATAAGCGTCTTTTTGGAGAAAATTTTTACTAATCTCTTAAATTATGTAAAACAGAGTCTAGCAGATTGGTCATCCCTGTCCATGTCCCTAATGGGTAGAATTAATGTCGTTAAAATGTATATCCTTCCTAAATTTTATACTTATTTAAATTGTACCAATTTTTATTTCTAAAGCTGTCTTCGACTCGTTAGACTCAATTATTTTGTCCTATTTATGGAAGGTCAAAACGTCCCCGATTAAATAAAGCTCATCTTCAAAAACCTAAAAGTGTAGGGTGTATTGCCTTGCTTAACTTCTGCTTACATTACTGGGCAGCCAACATACACTGTCTTACTTTTTGGTCTTACTTTCATAATAAGTCGGACTGCCTAATATGGGTGGCAACGGAGTTGAACTGTAATAAGAATTTTCGCTACCTCAACACTTCTTGGTTCCGCACTTCCTTGCCATCCACCCAAATCAATTGTTAATCCTGTTATCAGGCAACGCTTTGAGTATATGGGCTCAGTTTAGATGTATAATGGTCTTCACGGTTTCTCTCTCTCTCTCTCTAGTCCTATCCTACATAATCATCTCTTTCAGCTTTCTATGCATGATTTAGCATTTCAAGTCTGGAATAGAAAGGGTATTAGTGGTTTTGAAGATCTTTTTATAGACAACGGTTTTGCATCTTTTGAACATCTGTCCTGTCTGTAAAGTTCAACCTACCCAACACTCACTTCACTTAGACATCTCCAAATTAAACATTTAATCAACTATTTAATATCAAACTTCCCTGAAATATCCGTTAAAATGGTGACTTCTTCTTTGCATGAATCCAATGTGTAAAGGTTTATCGACTGTTCGAGATAAGTTGGTGACCTTGAGGCGAGCCCCCTTGACAAAATTAAAACTGCCTGCGAGCAAGATTTAAATTTTCCTTTGTCCAATGATGTATGGAAATCAATTCTCGTCAGTTAATTCAACTTCTTTATGTGCTCGCTATTGCTTGTTAAAGTTTAAGGTCGAAGCACAGGACTCATATGTCTAAAACTAAATTATTGCGTCTCTATCCAGACATTAGTTCCTGTTGCGACAAGTGTAAAGGGGGCAAGCTTCCCTTATTCATACGTATTCGACCTGCCCTGGCTTGGAGAAATACTGGGGAGATGTCTTTCTAATTTTTATCCATATACTTCATTACTATTATGGAACCTAATCCTCTGATTGCTCTCTTCGGCACCTCAGGAGAAGCTGACACGCATCTGAGTCCGACTAAACGTTGTACACTGTCCTTTGCCTCTTTTTTGGCCAGACACGCAGTCATTCTTAGGTGGACAGATGCTGCCGCACCCATTCATGCTCAATGGCTCACAATGACATTATGTCTTGCTTAGATCTTAGAAAGATTCAGTATTCACTTCTTAATTCGGACAAAACCTTCCAAAGGGTGTGGGGACCTTTTCTTGAACACTTTTATAATTCCCACTTAGATTAAAGGTCCATCCTTTTTCTCCCCTTTCTGCATATAAATCCCTTACTTCTAGCTTCTTTCAGTTAAGATTTGTGGTTTCTGATGTGTAAACATATTATAGTCCAGTTAGTGGTCAATATACCTTCTTTTTATACATACAGATCTGTGGAGATAAAAGCTCTGATTAACTCTTCTATATATTGTAAGGTTGGCCTGACATCGGACAATGGGAGGGTGAATCGGTAATTAACTATATATGATTCTACCATGGGTGCTATTTTTAACTGTTATGAACTGTACATTCGATACCTTTGTTTTGCACTCTACAAACCTCTTCCTTACTGGGCTTTTTTTCATTGTAAAATCTAATTTTAGTTTTTTTTTCTTCTTAAATGTTACCTCTGCAGCAAGTGTTGATGACTCGAAGAGCTCAGGCTCAAAGCTGATGGCCTGGAATCTGCTTTTCAAACATTGAGACACATCAGAGAGAGGGATAGTTACCTGGATTCTCTGTTTCAGGAGGTAGTCACACTCACTAGATTAGCTGCCCCAAATTCATTCTGAGCTCAGGGACTAGAGGGTCTGATTGCGAGTGAGGCGAGTAGTGGGATCCAAGAGACAGTGCTGGAGGAGCCACAGCCTCTGAGCTTATCCAACAGGTCTGAGATCCTTGCTCCCTATCTGGATGAGAGTGAAGGTTGTAGTCCGGCTGAGCAACCAAACTGTGGGACTGTAGTTCAGGGAGCCATTCAAGAGGAGGCAAAGAAATTAAATGTAGTGGTAATTGGGTCTAGTATAGTCAGGAGAATGGAGCAGAGTTCTCTGTCGCGACCATAAAGTGTCCTAAAGGCTGTGTTGCCTGCTTGGTGCCTGGGTTCGGGACATCTTATCTGACCTGCAGAGGATTTTGGAGGAGGGGAAAGATCCAGTTGTCATGAACCACATGGGAATCAACGACATAGGTAGACTGAGGAAAGAAGTACTGTTTGTCACTAATTTTTCCTCTGGAAAATTTAGCCATTTCACATTGTCTACCTTACGAACAACTCTGACAGCCATCCCAGTCCATTCTGTTCATGACTATTGAACCTTTCCATTATGCCACGATCTTCCCTTGGCCTCTCTTGTTAAGAGTATTGACAAAGAAGAACTCTTCCGAGAATCTGCTGCTTTTTACAAATTTCGATCCAGTGTCATTAACGCCTCTTTATCAATCTTATCACTCTTAGAACATTAAGAAATGAACATCCTTTCAGAGAGATCCGTTTCCCTATATTTTCACAACAATTTTGTAAATGTTCCTGCCTTCCTCCATCTTTCAATCACTCCCTCTGTATCTATTTATCTCTCTTTTTCACCGTTCTAGACATATCTCCCTCCTTCCGTTGTTCTCTACCTCCCTTGCTCCTTCTGCCATTATTAGTCTCTCCTCCATTACTCCCTCCCTCCCTCCCTCAGTCAGACTAAAAAAGGGATAACAGACTGCACACAGATATATTCTTAACTGGCATTGAGTAGAAAGTGCGATCTCTTCAGGATTTCACTCTCTCTTCTATTCTAATGTCTTTTGGTCTCCAATATCTGACTTTGCCAAGAAACCAACGACAGATTACACCAAAACCCCTTATGAGCTGGAACTGCATAAAATATTATTATGTTCTCTGAACAGAGGAATAAGAGAATTCTTCATCTATTATAATACCACTGGTCCCTCTTGTTCATTTTCTCTGAGTGTTTGTTGTGAATGTCGCTGTCCTTGATGCTGGAATGGATACAGCAGTCAAACCAGTGTTCACTGGCTTAAAAAAATACTTCCTGGTATTTACATACCTCCTGATGTCAGTTTGTGAATCTAATGACAAGGGACACACACTAAATGCTAGTGGAACACAGCAGGCCAGGCAGCATCTATAAGGAGAAGCACTATCGATGTTTCGGGCCAAGAAAACCTCGTCAGGGCAAAGGGTCTCGGCCCGAAACGACGGCAGTGCTTCTCCTTATAGATGCTGCCTGGCCTGCTGTATTCGACCAGCATTTTGTGTGCGTTGCTTGAATTTCCAGCATCTGCAGATTTACTCGTGTTTGCTAATGACAATGGATTGTTTTTACATTAAAGTTGTAATTCAGAAATTAAAAATGGAAAGAAATAGCACAGAAACAGGTCCAATGGTCCACTATATTGTGCCAAACTAATTAAACTAGAAACTAAATGTCTAACCAAACCAATGCCCACTGTCTGCACAACATCCATATGCCTCTGATCTCGTATATTCATGTGTCGATCGAATATACTTTTTAATGCCTCTCTTCTACTGCATTTGTTTCCACGTTCAGTCCTAGCAGCGCATTCCAGTCACCAACCACTCTTGTTAAAAAAAATGCCCACGCATCTCATTTAAGCTAACTGTTACACCTCATTTGCATGCCCATGAGGATCAAACATTTTGAGCCTAGTATAATGATGTACAGTGTCTACACTACTTATGCCTCATAATCTAGTAAATTTCTATTAGATCGCCACTTGGTCTCAACCACTCTGTAGAGAACAACCCAAATCTGCCCATCCATTTTGTAATGGTGTACGCTGTTTCATCCAGACAGCATCCTGGTAAGCCCCTTCTGCACCTCCCACACCATTCCACATGCTTTCTATTATGGGGTGACCAGGTCTGAATGCAATACTCCAAATGGGCCCTAATCAAAGTTTCACGAAATAAAGCAGAAAATGTTGGAAAGAATTGGATCTGCGTATTTGCTGCAACACTGTGGGACAGAAGAACTGTCTTTGTTACAGGTTCATGAACTTGCATTAAAACCGGTAGGTCATATTTACTAAGGTATGGATGAATATGGGAGAGAGGATTGAAGAATGAGCAATCTGTTAAGGTGTACAAGGTGGAGACAAAGATGGCAATCAAAATCCATGAATGTTAAGGACATGACAGGTCAAATGGTGACTTGGCCAAGCTGATGATGAGTTTGATAGGACAAGCATCAGAGTCTGAGGGGTGAGATCATAGTGAAGAGAGGCATTGAAATCCAGGTGGACAGAGATACTAGGTCAAGTTTATCTATTGAACAGTCAAAGTAAATATATTATCAATTATGTGGATGTCACCATATACAAATTGACATTCTTTTTCTTGTAGTAATTTACAGGAAGGTTATGAGATACAACACTATGAACACTATATTTCAACAAGAATAGAACATAATGATGTGTAAAATAAGAAAATAGCAGAAAAACATAAATAATACTGCGAATGTGAGCTGTAGAGTCCCACAAAGTGAGTCTGTAGATAGTATGGGTGTTGCCTTCTTGTGGCAATGTCCTTGTAAGTATGCTCAATGGTGTAGATGACATTGCCTGTGATGCACTGGACAATATTCACTACTTTCTGTAGATAGAACAGCAGCGATCATTGCACTTGCCTCACATTCACATCACTTACATGGTAAACAAGAGGAACACAATCAGTGCAGGTTGGGTCAAAGTCCAAGAGTCACCATGCTATGACGTGGAGCAGAGCAGACTCGCCCACACCAGATAATTATCAAGAGATGAGAGTTGAGCATTTTCACCCACATTGCCAAATTCATTCTCTAACTGTTAGGACCTGGAAATGAGGCTGTCATCCCCACGCTAGCACAGGAGCAATAGACTGGAGCAGACACTGGATGGATTTCCTCATATTAATCAGGGACACTAGAGGAAAGGTCAAGATGCCTGGCCTGTTATCCAGACAAATTCAGAGTCATTGGGAAACAATCAGGAGCAAAACATTGAATTGATTGTCCCACCCCCAATTGGAGTCAGTGGATAATAGCTTCTCGAAGGATCCTGGATGATTCTGTCAATGCAACCCAAGGCCACTACGGAATAACCAGTAGCAGGGACCTGGTAATTTCTGTCACACTTACCGCAGGGTTGAAAGCCCCTCCCGGTCACTGGGTCATTAGCTAATGATCAGGGTGAAGACTGGCTATTCCATTGGAGTATCCCAAGCTCACATGCAATGTATAATAGCATAAAGTAGATCCGACAGCACACACACTCGAGTTTAGTGCACAGCAAAGAGCAGGAAGGATTTGGGCTGATTTAACCCCACACACCATACGTAGGCCGCCTCCCCACACTCCCCCAGTGACCCAGGATCACTGGGTAAAGGTCAAAAGATGAAGCAGACACTTTTCTCCTCGTGTCCATAGCTTTTGTTAAATAATCAGGAACACGAAAGTGGACTAAGTCCCTCACATTTCCCCAAGGTCTTTGTGTGATGCTCAACAGCTGGAACAAGTACTCCTACTTTGACATCAGTGGATGGTACTTGCACATGCTTGTCAGTGGCAAGTTATGCTGATTGCCTCGTTGATATTTATACACACAGTTACACCATTACAATGCCCTGGTTCACATCTTTACTGTTATGCGATATGAAATTCATTTAGCAGCTCTGTGAGAGCAGTCTATACTGTGTTTTGCCGGTTTGGGTTTTTGTTGAAGATAAGGGATGATGTGGAATGTGTGCAATCCAATTATTTGAAGGTTTTCTTGGAGAGGGACAATAAGGTTGGTGTTGGTTTTTTTTTTTTTTTTTGTTCAGCGGGAGATAGAGAGAGAAAATGATGGGGAGGACCGATAACTTTTTCATCATATGCAGTGTACTGTCTTTTATTTCATGGCACAAATTTGTAACAGGGAAGGAAATTGCACAGCATCCATGCATACAGGGGTATGAGGTGGGATGGGAGAGTGTTTTCCCCAGACTTATACAGACAATGAATCCTGCTGATTTTATACTAAACGGTCTCAGTGAATCTGTCATCTTATTCTATGACCTCATGTGTAATCCTCCTGTTTATTTTCCTCCCCATAGTGAACATTGTGACGATTGTGATTCTTTTGTTTGTAATTTATTTTTTATTGAAGTTCATCATCAAACAAACATTTCCATAAGATGTATTTCAGACATTGTATATATATATATATATATATATATATATATATATATCATACAATCATATATATCACAAATCTCCACAAAGTATTTATCTGAGGTATACACTTATAGAAAAGAGTGGAAAGTAAAAATAAACGAAAGGAAAGAACTATGTACAAGTACGGAGTGATCATTTTTTTTCAACAGATTCATTGACTTGTGAGAATAAAATCAGGCCTATGAGGCATTATGTAGTTAAACGATTTTCCCCAGTATGAATCAAATTGTTCCAGCTTATGATTAACAGATGCTGTTATCTTCTCCATTTTGTAAATGTCCATTGTAATTTCCATCCATGTATTTAAAGTTGGGCTCTCCTGTGATAACCATTTCCTAGTAAGAGTCCTTTTACCAGCCACCAACAGTATTTTCATTAAGTATTTATCTCTTTTCAGCCATTCTTGAGGTATATATCCAAAATATATGGTCTTACACTCTAAGGGTATTTCATATTTAAAAATGTCTTGTAGGGCATTGTGTATCCCCCTCCAATAGTTTTTGATAACAGGGCAGTCCCAAAAAATATGATAAGGATTTGCATTTTGATTTCCACAATTTCTCCAGCAAACAGGGAGGTTACTATCATAATGAGATTTCTGAGAGGGTGTAATAAAATATCTTATCAAGTTCTTCCATCCAAACTCCCTCCATTTCTGTGAACTTGTACACTTCCATTGATATTTCCATATTGTTGTCCATTCTTCCTCAGATATAATTATTCCTCCTTACTTTTCCCATTTTGTTTTAATGTATGAAGTCAAATGTGTTTTAAGATTTGACAACCCCTTATACATGCTTGAAATGATTCTACTACCATTATCTGAATTATATGCTTTTCTAAAGAGCTCTATCAAGCATGTACTTGCCTTGGTTACATTTTTAAGCATCTTATTAACATATTGTCACATCTGTAAATACCGATAAAAATCTTGCTTTTCTAATAAGTGTTTCTCTTTAGGCATTTCTAAACTGAAGTGTTCCTTCTTTCATTATGTTGCAAAGAACTGTTATTCCTTTAGCTGTCCAGTCCTTAAATCTAGCATCCAATTTATTTGGTGTAAAATCCGAGTCATATGCACACCATTTAAGAATTGCAATATTTCCCTTGTTACGTATTCAGCCAACAATAATTATAGATGAGTTAGACGAAGGATTTTATAACAAATAACACGTTTATTAAACACTGATAACAAACCCCCTTCAAATGTAAACAAACCCAAACAATGATCCGAGCTCAGCTGCTCAAACAGTCCTTAATAGCGTTGCAGTCCCAAACAGTCTTCAAAGCGGTATTGAAAAGAACTCAGTTCGTTAAAACGGTATGCCGAAAGAAAACAGACTTTAAAACGATATGCCGACAGTTCAAATGCCCACGGTACTTTTAAAAGGAGAGACTTTTTAAAGCGATGTAAATTCTCTTCCACGTCGATGTCCTTCGATTCCCAGCGTCGAACTCCCACGTCGAATTTTATTAAATATAACAACTTAAAGTGACTGACCTTCCTTCCACAATATTCTCAATCTCCCGCTTTTTCCAGCGGAGACTATCATGAGAATAGTAAACGAAATCCTTCCGAATGAGGATCACACAAGGTCGAAGTCAATCCATCGAAAATCGATTTTCCTCGATCTCCATTTTCCAAACTTCACTCTCCCTTAGCAAAGAAACCGTTGGCTCTGACCTTTTAAACTTTAGGCATTATATAAAACTTCATTTTTAACTAAACTGCGTCATCACATTAAATCACACAGTAACATGAAGTCATCTTGGCAAATCCTGCCACGAACTGCCCCACCTGACAGGGTGGGTCTTCCTTTTATACCCTGTAGAAAAAACCTGTCACATGACCTCTACTGGCGGGAAAATGACATCACTCCACCATCACAAGACCATTACCTCATGTCCAGTATAACTTCAACCCCAGTCACGTGACAAGGGTACCACTGTCACGTGTCACGGGTACGTAACACCCTCTAGATTATATTCTTTTATAGTAGTTTTCCATATTTTAAGAGTCAATTTCACCCATGGGATAGCAATTAAATTTATGTACCTTTGCAGGCTGTTATCAGCCAAAATTGCTTGTATGGGGATGGGAACTACCCGTTCCTTAATGTTTTTTCCATTGAGTGTCATATGATGGGTTTCACCAATATATCACAGCTCTCAACTGTGCTGCAAAATAATAATCTCTAAGAGAAGTTAGGCCCAATCCCCCCTTTTCCTTTTCTAATTGCAAAAGTTTGAGACGAACTCTAGGCCTTTTACCCTGCCAAATATACCTTGATATCATCTTGTTCCATTCATTGAATTGATTTTGATTCATCTCTATTGGTAGGGTCTGTAAGAGATATAACAGTCTAGGCAGTATATTCATTTTAATAGACTCAGTCCTTGAACTGAGACTGAAAAAAGGAATCAGGTTCCATCTTGCCACATCTTCCTTAATTTTTATATAAAGGCTGATAATTACATTCTGATAATTTTGCCAAATCTTTAGGTATAATGATGCCCAAATATTTGAAAGACACTGTGTGCCATGCCCAGGGGTATCGACTTTCAATTTCTCTTTGTGGGCTATAGTAATATGAAAGTAATTGGGTTTTATCTATGTTGAACTTGTATCCAGATAGTTAACCATATAGTTCAAAGGATTGCATAAATTTAGGTAAAGAGTATGTTGGTTGCCCAAGATACATCAAATTGTCATCCGCATAACAAGCCAATTTATGCTCTGTCCCTTTAATAGTAATTCCCTTGATATCTTCATTTTGTCTGATGTATTGAGCTAATGGTTCCAGATATAATGCGAAGAGTAGCTGTGACCATGCACAACCCTGTCTCGTGCCCCTTTCTAGAGTGAGACTATTTGATAAATATCCATTGATTTTAATCATAGCAGTAGGATTGTCGTATAGTGTCTGTATATTTTTAATAATTGTGTCTTGGAAACCAAATCTATATAAAACTCTGTAAAGAAAAATCCAATTAACCAAATCAAATGCTTTTTCAGCGTCCACGCTTATCACTACTGCTTTGATTTTATTTTTTGTATATGATCCATAATGTGAAGTGTACTTCGTATATTGTCATATGTCTGGCGTTGTCGTATAAAACCTGTCTGATCATTACTTATCAGTATGGGTAGAAACTCCTCTCATCGTCTGGCCATGATGGAGGTAAATAATCTATAAACTACATTAAGAACGGATATTGATCTAAATGACCCGCATTTCATTTTATCCTTGCCTTCCTTCGGTATAGCAGAGATTATTGCTTCCTTCCAACTGTGTGGCATTTGTGCCTTTTTTAGAGCCCAGTTCAGTGTGAGGAGGAAAACAGGAATTAACACATTTTTAAATTCTTTGTACCACTCTGCCGTACACCCATCTGATCCTGGTGACTTGCTTAATTTAAGCCTATTAATTGCAGCTTTTAATTCAACTTCAGTTATGTCAGCAGTCATCGTTCTATTTTGTTCTTTGCTTAAAGTGGGTAACTCTAGAGAAAACAAGAAGGTGTCAATTTGAGTTATGCTTCCCCCTGGAACTTTGGAATAAAGAGTTTTGTAAAACACTTCATAAGCTTCTTGAATATCACATAGCTTATTTTTTATTATTTTCATTCTTGGGTCCCTAATTCTATGAATTGTATTTTCTGCTATCTTTTTTTTCAGTTTCCACACCACTATTTTCTTAGATTTCGATCCACTTTCATAATGTCTATGTTTCAGAAACATTCAGTTTTTCCTGATTTCTTGCGTAGCCAAAGTATTTATTTCATTCCTAATTATTTTAATTTCCCCTAATGTATCGTGTGCCAAATTCAATTTGTGTTTTTCTCTAGTTCCTTCAGCCTATTTTGTAATTCCTCTAATGTTTTATTCCTTATTTTTTTCTTATATGAAGATATCACTATAATTTTCCCTCTTAAGACCGTCTTCAGAGTATCCCATAAAATGGGAGGTGAAACCTCTCCATTATCATTAAATTCTAAGTAGAGACCAATTTCTTTTTTAATTTGTTCCTTAAACTACGGATCATTGAGTAGATTTGAATTTAGTTTCCAAATAGTATTCTATGGTTCTAGGTGAAAATCAACAGATAAATATTTAGGTGCATGGTCACTTACATCTATTGTCCGATTTCCAGAGGTGTTTATTTTGTCTTTTTCTTTTCAAAATGTTATGAAATAGTCTATTCTTGTATTCTCTATTCTACAGAATGGGGAGCAGAATAATGAATGTAATGCCTTCTGTCGGGGAAAAGGTACCTCCATATATCAATTAAACCAACATCCTCAAAAAGTGTATTAACTTTCTTATGTAAAGATTTTGTTTCATAGGTTTTTCTATTGGAAGAGTCTAAGTTTGGTTGTAATTGTAAATTTAAGTCTCCCCCACATATCAGGAAACCTTCTGTTTCCGTTACCATAGTGTCAGTAATTTTCTGAAAGAAACCAGTATCACTTCCCGGGGTTGCGTATATATTCAATAGAGTAACTGAATTTCCGTCCGGGCGAAGTGCGGACTCTCCAAAGTTGTCACTTGCTATATGGTTGCCATGACAGCGGCTGATCTTCTGGTCATTTATCTCGACCTGATTTTGAGGCAGATTCCGATTGGTTATTCGAAGTACTTCAGTTTCCTCTTTTCACTGTGCATGTGTAACATCCAGGGGCCCATGATTTACGCAGCCACTGACTGTTCGGTTTGGTTTACCGTCACTTTCACATTTGATCGATTTGTGGCCATTTGTTGCCAGTGGCTAAAGAATAAATACTGCACTGAGAGAACGGCGGCAGTGGTCCTAGGGACAGTGACTGCTGTGAGCTGTTCAAAGAATATTTTCTGGTATTTTATGCTCACAGGTATATATTCTTTTGCTGATAACCTCAGATTTTGCGGGACAAGAAATGGTGTTATGGGCTCTCTAGTCTGGGGAACAATTACTATTCTCCATTACCCTGTAGTCCCGTTTGTTCTTGTTCTGCTACTCAACGCAGTGACCATCAGACACGTTTTGGTGGCCAGCAGAGCTCGCAAGAGACTCCGAGGTCCCGGTATTGGGGAAACTCCCAGAGACCCAGAGATAGAGAGCCACAGAAATTCACTCATCCTATTGCTGGCCATTTCGGGGAGCTTCATTTCCTTATGGGCATTGCTTGCTGTAAATTTTATATGGATTTGACTAGCTTACTTGGTGCGGGGGACAGAAATTCCACCTCATTCATTGCAAGAGCTGGCCTACATGCTGCAGCTTCTTAGCTGCTGCACCAACGCGGCTCTTTACGCGATAACCCAGACGATTTAAATCAGGGGTGTCAAACTCATTTTAGGTCACGGGCCGGATTGAGCAAAATGCAGCTTCATGCGGGCCGGATCAGTCGGACGCGTGCGAACGCAGCTTTCGTTGCCTCCGTTTTTTCAGCCTGCTCTCATGTGTCTCAGTCTCTGCTATAACTACAAAGTGTTTCACTTTACAAATTCCGTTTCTTATGAAGAAGACTGCCGAGCAAGACTGCCGAATAAACTCTAAAAACCCTGAAAACCTGGTACCTGAATAAACTCAGCATTAGCCATATCATACGCCATAGGCGCTTCGATTACTGGGGCCAGCTTTAATAGTAATTAGATATTATCTCGCGGGCCAAAGATAATTCCACCGCGGGCCGGATTTGGCCCGCGGGCCTTGAGTTTGACATATATGATTTAAATTGAAAGATATTGTGATGTATCCTCTCTCTCTCATTATAAGACACACTCAGTACCTATGGGCGCAAAGTAATCCACTGTCCCTTTCTGCCCAACATGCGTGACACTCCCGCCACCGGTGCCCTTCCCCTTCCCTTCATCACGTTCTCGGTTCCACTGACACTTCGCCAGGTCCTTGTCGTCCACTGTTCCTACAGATATCTATCAGATTCAGAGTGGATATTGTGCTGGGCTGCTTATCATTCTGCTTGTAAATAATTTGTTTCTATTTCAACGCTATCTTTTCACAGCTAACAGATGGATAATTATACTCCTCTCACTGACACAATTAATGCAACAAGTTATTGCAGATTACTAATGAAGGTACCACAGACTTTCTCCAATTAATTCAACGATTCCTTCGTTCAAATGGCGGAGAGATGACTTGAGAGTGGTATTTAAATTCTAAAATGCACCTTAGTGATACATAGTCAGTCTTCTGTCATGGTAGGGTCTGAAACAAGTACAGCATCAGCGAAAAATGTAAAAGGGGATTGCAAGTGTTTCAGGTGATGACGAAGTGGTGGACTGAGGTGGAAAAAATCACTCAAGAGGACAGTTGCCTGAGGACTTCGTGGATACACATTTAGGTAACAAAACCACATCAACACTTGAGCATCAAAGGCTAAAATTCGAATTCTGGAAAGTAATTATAGTATATCTGAGTATTTGATGGTCATCATAGACATGGGGTCTGGGGAACATTGTGCCACACTGCAGAGAAAAAGGCCCTATGAAATGATGGTCCACTTGACTCTCTTTAATGTTGTGTGCTAAAAATAATACGCCTGAGTAACATAGATCATAAAACATAAAAAACCTACAGCACAATACAGGCCCTTTGGCCCACAAAGCTGAGCTGAAAAAAAAATGTCCCTACCTTAGAACTACCTGGGCTTCACCCAGGGCCCTCTATTTTTCTAAGCTCCATTTGCCATCCAGGAGTCTCTTAAAAGACCCTATTGGTCCCGCTTCCACCACCACCACTGGCAGCCAATTCCATGCACTCACCACTCTCTGCATAAAAAACTTCTCGCGACATCTCCTCTGTACCTACTTCAAGTACCTAAAACATATGCCCTCTCGTGCTAGCCATTTCAGCCCTGGGAAATGCCTCTGACTATCCACATGATCAATGCCTCTCATTATCTTGTACACCTCTATCAAGTCACTTTTCATCTGCCGTCACTCCAAGCAGAAAAGGCTGAGTTCGCTCAACCTATTCTCATAAGGCATGCTCCCCAATCTAGGCAACATCCTTGTAAATCTCCTCTGCACCCTTTCTATGGTTTCCACATCCTTCCTGTAGTTAGGCGACCAGAACTGAGTACAGTATTACATGTGGGGTCTGGCCAGGTTCCTATATAGCTGCAACATTACCTCTCAGCTCTTAAACTCAATATATGACAGGTATAATCAAATGAACAATACTTACGCAGTGTACTATCAAACAATAGCACACATCATAGAGTGCCTTCTCAGGTTTGACAACTTGATCTTCCTTTATTATTTCATCTATTGACTACACCTTCTTAAGAACAGGATTGGTGGGTTTTGCAAAAAGGAGTTATAAAATCTTCACCAGTTGCCAACAAAAAAAGATTCTGTTTCTGCCAATTATTTCTTTGTTCATTGTAACTAAAACTACTCTATTATAAACTGTCCAAACTTCAATAAATCATATTAATAAATCATTTTCAGAACTTTCTATTCCATTCCTCATTCTGATCAAAATTTTGCTGGAAGCATCATCTTTCCTTTCATACTGAAGTTGGGAATCTTTCAATTCCCAGAATCATGTCAATTAACCCTGCCTTTTGCCACACTAACTTGGCAGATTCACATTGGTCAAAATTAAACTGAACAGCATTGTTTTGCAGCATAGGTCTCTTACACTGTGTATTTCAAGCACCATCTGATGAATAAGGAACAAATACTAGATTGTTCTTATTGCTCAGTACATTGGGCAGCATGGTAGCATAACAGTTAGCGTAATGCTTTTCTGTGCCAGTGACCTGGGTTCAGAGCTCCACCGCCACACACACACACAAACAGCAGCAAGGCATTGACACTTCCCTTCTCCAACTTCAGCAAAAAAACAGCAACACCCTCCCCCCATCAATTAAGCAATAGTAAAGCCCTGCAAAAGAGACCATGATCTGCAATACAAAAAAAAACTAATCATTCACCCACCAATTTGACATACCATAGGCTCTCTTTCTCTTCCTAATAAAGGGGAAGAGTAGAGTCACTTCTCTGCAAAGTGCTACTTCACTTAAATTAGATTAGCTAATTAATATTTTTGACAGTTTAAAAAATGTTCTCAATCTAGTTGGATGAACTGGTATGAGCCAATACATTGTGCATTGCTCCAGAGGCCCTGAGTGAGAGAGGTTGGCCTGGCCAGGTCTTCCCTCCTGGAGAGAAATGGGCTAAACACAGGCTACTGGGGCTGGCTTGATGGACAATATAGTAGGCATGGACTTCTTAGGCTAAAGGGCCTGTGCCTGTGCTGTATTGCTGTCTCGTTCAATTGTGACAATTTGATGGGATACTTCAACTAACACTTACTTTTGCTACCATGCTCTCAAATGAACTATACAGTTGAAAGACAAAAAAAGAGAAAATCTACAGACGCTGGAGTACTGCTAAAGGGTCTTGGCCCGAAACGTCAACATTAACAGCACTTGCACCAAAGCTAACTTCCTTTCGCACCCTGGTTTACGTAGCATGATGCATTCTGGAGTATTTACCAACATCATTGGCATTTTCCATTGAGAGTAGGGGAGATCAAACAAGAGGACATGAGTTGAGAGATAAGGGGCAAAGGTTTAGGGGCAACACGTGGGGGGGGAACTTTTTTACTCAGAGAGTGGTAGCTGTGTGGAATGAGCTTTCAGTAGAAGTGGTAGAGGCAGGTTTGATATTGTCATTTTTTTTAAATGGATAGGTATATGGACATGAAAATAATGGAGGGTTATGGGCTGAGTGCAGATCGGTGGAACTAGGCGAGAGTAAGTATTCAGCATGGACTAGAAGGGCTGAGATGGCCTGTTTCTGCGTTGTAATTGTTATATGGTTATATGGTTATCATTCTCCACAGCTAATTGACATAAATTCAAAGATTCAAAGCACATTCATTATCTAAGTATGCATCATTCAGCCCTGAGATTCATCTTGGACAAAAGACAATAGGTGCAGGAGTAGGCCATTCAGCCCGTCGAGCCAGCACTACCATTCACTGTGATCATGGCTGATCATCCACAATCTATACCCCGTTCCTGCCTCCTCCCCAAATCCCTTGACTCCGATATCTTTAAGAGCTCTGTCTAACTCTTTCATGAAAGCATCCAGAGAATTGACCTCCACTGCCTTCTGAGGCACAGCATTCCACAGATCCACAACTCTCTGGTTGAAAAAGATTTTTCGCAACTCCATTCTAGAGGTAGGTTGGGTATTGTCATTTAAAGTAAAATTGGATAGGTATCTGGACAGGAAAGGAATGGAGGGTTATGGGCTCAGTGCGGGTCAGTGGGACTAGGTGAAAGTAAGCGTTCAGCACGGACTAGAAGGGCCGAGATGGCCTGCTTCGGTGCTGTAATTCTTAAATTGTTATACGGTTAAATGGCCTAATCCCTATTCTTAAACTGTAGCCTTTGGTTCTGGACACCCACAACATCGGGAACATGTTTCCTGCCTCTAGCTTGTCCAATCCATTAATAATCTTACACATTTCAATCAGGTCCCTTCTCTTCGTTCTAAATTCCAGTGTATACAAGCCCAGAGGCTCCAATCTTTCAACATATGAGAGTCCCGCATCCTGGGAATTAACCTCGTAAACCTACACTGCACTCCCTCAATAGCAAGAAAGTCCTTCCTCAAATTGGGAGAGCAAAACTCCACACAATACTCCAGGTGTAGTCTCACCAGGGCCCTGTACAACTGCAGAAGGACCTCTTTGCTCCTATGCTCACCTCCCCTTGTTATGAAGGCCAACATACCATTAGCTTTCTTCACTGCCTACTGTACCTGCATGCTTACTTTCAGTGTCTGATGAACAAGGACACCTAGATCTCATGGTACTTCCACTTTTCCTAACTTGACACCATTAAGATAGTAATCTGCCTTCCTGTACTTGCCACCAAAGTAGATAACCTCACATTCATCCACATTAAACTGCATCTGTCATGCATCTGCCCACTCACCCAACCTACTGAAGTCACCCTGCATTCTCATAACGTCCTCCTCACATTTTACACTGCCACCCAGCTTTGTGTCATCTGCATATTTGCTAATGTTACTTTTAATCCCTTCATCTGAATCATTAATGTATATTGTAAATAGCTGCGTCCCAGCGGTGCCCCACTAGTCACTGCCTGCCATTCTGAAAGGGACCCGTTAATCCATACTCTTCGGTTCCTGTCTGCCAACCAATTTTTTCTTTCTTTTCAAATCTTTTTATTAATTTTTTAAGAAAAACATAAGAAAAATATTAGTACAAAACATTTGAGAGTACATAATAGATTAATTAACAATAAAATATGTATTAATCAATACATAGAATCTCTCAAACTCATAGTATAATGTAAAGGAATTAAGAAAAAAAAAGAAACACCCCCCCCAAAAAAAAACAACAACTAAAAAAAACTAAAAAAAAACTAACCAACATGAGCAATCGCATAATGTTAAATACATACAGCAGTGCCAATGACTCCCAACCTCCATCCACACAATTCAGGATAGTAACAATAAGGTTCAGGATCAGACCATTTAATTCATATGAAAATGTTGAATAAATGGTCTCCAAGTTTCCTCAAATTTAACTGAAGAATCAAAAACCACTCTTCTAATTTTTTCTAAACTCAAACAGGAAATAGTTTGAGAAAACCACTGAAATACAGTTGGAGGGTTAATTTCTTTCCAATTCAGTAAAATAGATCTTCTAGCCATTAGTGTAACAAATGCAATCATTCGTTGGGATGAAGCGGATAAACGCTTATTATCTATCATTGGTAGACCAAAAATTGCGGTAAAAGGATGTGGTTGGAGATTAATATTTAAGACTCTTGAAATAATATTAAAAATATCTTTCCAATAGTTGTGTAAACAAGGACAAGACCAAAACATATGGGTCAACGAAGCAATATCAGAATGACATCTATCACAGGTTGGATTAACATAAGAATAAAATCGAGCAAGTTTATCTTTAGACATGTGAGCTCTATGTACAACCTTAAATTGTATTAGAGCATGTTTAGCACAGATAGAGGATGAGTTTACCAATAATAATTTTTTTTCCCATTGCTCAATAGATATAGGGCAATGCAATTCTTCCTGCCATTCCTTCTTAATTTTTTCTGATATATCTGGTTGTACATTCATAATCATATTATAAATGATAGCTACTAAGCCCTTTTGACAAGGATTAAGAGCTAAAATTCTTTCTGTAATGTCCAATGGACATTCTTTCGAAAAAGACTTTAGTTCATTATATAGAAAATTTCTAACTTGTAGATATCTAAAAAAATGGGTTTTAGATAAATTATATTTATTAGATAACTGTTCAAAGGACATAATGTTATCATCCAAAAACAGATCACGAAAACATGTTATACCTTTTGTTTTCCATAAAAGAAAAGCTTGATCTATCGATGATGGTCGAAAAAAGTAGTTAGATATTATAGGACTTGACAGCATAAACTTATTTAAACCAAAAAATTTACGAAATTGAAACCAGATTCGTAATGTATACTTGACTATAGAATTAGTTATCTGTTTATTCGTTTTGAATAACAAAAAAGGAAGTGAAGATCCTAAGATTGAGATCAATGAGAAATCTTGCACAGATTTACATTCCAAATTTACCCATTGTGGGCCAGCAACTGTAGTCGATTCTTGTGTCCAAAATATCAAATACCGTATATTAACTGCCCAATAGTAAAATCTTAAATTTGGTAGAGCCAAACCGCCCTCCTTCTTAGGCTTCTGTAAAGATTTTTTACCTAGCCTAGGATTTTTGTTCTGCCACAAATACGAAGATATTTTAGAATCAACTATATCAAAAAAAAGATTTAGGAATAAAAATTGGTAATGCTTGAAATAGATATAGAAATTTAGGTAGTATCATCATCTTAATGGCATTAATTCTACCTACCAAAGACAAAGATAGTGGGGACCACCTATTAGCAAGTTGCTTAATTTGATCTATTAAAGGCAAAAAATTAGTTTTAAATAAATCTTTATGTTTTTTAGTAATTTTAATACCTAAATAAGTAAAATAGTCTGTAACAATTCTATATGGTACCTGATTATAAATTGAAGTATGCATATTTAATGGAAAAAGTTCACTCTTATTAAAATTCAATTTATATCCAGAAAAATTACTAAATTGAGCAAGCAAAGAAGAAATAGCAGGAATAGATCTTTCAGGGTCAGATATATATAATAACAAATCATCCGCATATAATGATACCTTATACATCGTCTCCCCACGGGTAATACCTAAAATATTGGGTGATTCACGAATAGCTATAGCCAAGGGTTCCAAAGCAAGGTCAAATAATAAAGGGCTTAAAGGACAACCTTGCCTTGTGCCCCGAGATAACTGAAAAAAGGGGATCTTTGATTATTAGTGAAGACCGAAGCTAAAGGTTTCTGATATATTAATTTAATCCATGATATAAATTTTGAACTAAAATTAAAATGTTGCAAAGTATTAAATAAATATGACCATTCGACTCTATCAAATGCTTTTTCGGCATCTAAGGAAATGACACATTCTGGGATTTTAGATGAAGAGGTATAAACAATATTAATTAATTTTCTAATGTTAAAAGATGAATAGTGATTTTTAATAAATCCAGTCTGATCCTCAGAAATAATCCGAGGCAAACTATTTTCTAATCTAATAGCCAAAATTTTACTAAAAATCTTAAAATCCGTATTCAGCAAAGATATAGGCCGATAGGATGCACATTCAGTGGGGTCTTTATCTTTTTTAAGAATTAAGGAAATAGAAGCTTCATAAAAAGATTGTGGTAGTTTACCTATACTTAATGCATCTTTAAAAATTTTACAAAGCCAAGGAGAAAGTATAGAAGAAAAGGATTTTAAAAATTCTGCAGAAAAACCATCTGGACCCGAAGCTTTACCCGAGTTCATTGAGAAAATAGCCTTTTCTATTTCAGACTCCGTAATAGGTGTGTCCAAAAATACACTATCCTCAACAGTTACTTTTGGAATATTCAATTTCCTTAAGAATTCACTCATTATAGAAGAGTCCTTAGTACATTCTGATTGATATAAAGAATTATAAAAATCTTGGAAGGCTTTATTTATCTCTTTATGATCAATCGTCAAAGTACCATCTTGTTTGCGAATCTTAGTAATTTGTCGCTTATCCGAAACATTTTTCAATTGGTTAGCTACTAGTTTACCAGACTTATCTCCATATGTATAGAATTGAGCTTTCGATTTAATTAACTGACTTTCAATCGAGGAGGTTAATAATAAACTATGCTCCATTTGAAGTTCCACCCTTTCTTTATAAAGTTCTTTACTAGGGGTCAATGAGTAGATCTTGTCAATTGCCTTAATTTTATCAACTAATGTTAATATTTTAGAATTAGTTCGTTTCCTAACTCCGGCAGAATATGAAATAATCTGTCCACGAATATATGCCTTAAAAGTATCCCACAAAATTCCACTAGAGATGTCTGCTGTAGAATTTATTGAGAAAAACAAATCAATTTGCTGTTTAATAAAGTTAACAAAGTCAGAGTCCTGCAGTAAAACAGGATTAAACCTCCAACCTTTAGTACTAATATATGAATCCGTCACCTTAATAGATAACTTCAAAGTTGCATGATCAGATATAGCAATAGAGTCATATTTGCAATCCATAACATCTATAAGTAAATGCTGATCAATGAAAAAGTAATCAATTCTTGAGTAATTATGATGCAGATGGGAAAAGTATGAGAACTCTTTGTCATTAGGGTGTAGAAAACGCCAAATTTCACAAATAGCTGAATCAATCATAAAAGAGTTAATAAGAGAAGCCGATTTGTTCAGAAAAGTTTGAGTGGGCTTGGATCTATCCATCAAAGGGTTTAGACAGCAATTAAAATCCCCGCCCATTATCAATCTATATTGATTCAGATTAGGAAAGGATGTAAATAAGCATTTAAAAAATTCAGGACAGTCAGTATTTGGAGCATAAACATTAACTAAAACAACTTTTTGATTAAAAAGTAAACCAGTAATAAGCAAAATTCTACCTTGCGGATCTGAAATTGTTTCATGATGTATAAAAGCAGTTGATGAGTCTATAAAAATAGAAACACCTCTCACTTTGGCTTGCGAATTTGAGTGATACTGTTGGCCCTTCCAAAACCTAAACATCCGCTGACTATCCACCTTCCTTACATGAGTCTCTTGTACAAAAATAACATTAGCATTCATTCTATGGAATACTTTGAATACTTTTTTCCGTTTGATCGGATGATTTAAACCATTAGTATTCCAAGAAACAAAGTTAATAGTCTTATCCATATTGACAATATATATTACAGTTAACATATAGGTTTGAAAGAAAAGTGAACTCATGAACCCGGAAGAGGGAAGTAAGTTCAAAGGGAAACCGGAGTCACAGCACTGCAGCCATTTTTGTAGTTTCATATAAGCCCATGAAATAAAACTAAGCAAAAAGCAAGCAAAAAAAAGAAAAAAAAGAAAAATCCCCCTCCCACCACCCTCAAAACCCCAGGAAGAAAGCCAAACAGAGGCAAGCGAGCGATTTAATACTAAAATTACCCCCTTGTCTCAAGACGGCAACTCAAACGTAACAAAGTTAAAAAAATACAAACAACCCACATTATAAAAAAGGGTTGATATAGCAAAAGTTAAAATATAAAATTAATGTTATAAATGTATATAAACAAAAGGGTTAAAAAAATTAAAACAATAAATGAAAGTTTAAAACTTTCAAACACATCAAAACAATTATGACGCTGCAAACACTGGAGTCTGTCGGGAAGAAGAAATGCCATTTTACTTTTTTCCCAATCTTAATATTCAAATGTTAAAAGTGTAAAAAAAGAGCGTATATCGATTTAAAAAAAAGAAAAACAAAAAAGAAAAAAATAGCCCTAATAGGTCATTTTCAACGCTAATAGATTAATAATATAAAAAAATATAAAATCAGAATAAGCCCAGTAAAAAAAAGAGAGCTTTAACCGTATGTAAGAAATACATGTGAACCGTATCAAAAAAAAACCCCAAACGTCAATCTATAACAGATCCAAATCTATAGGCTAAATTAGATTGGTCAGCCCGATCAAATGTCATTGTTCCAGGAAACCTTGAGCATCCGCTGGCGATTTAAACAGCCGAAAAGATCCATCTTGAAGGGTGACTCTCAGGTGTGCTGGAAACAGCAACGCTTGCTTGTAGCCTTTCTGGTGAAAATTCGACATAACCGATCTAAAAGCCAGCCTAGCCCGTAATACCTCCGGGCTATAGTCCTCCAGAATGCGAAAATTGAAGTTTTGATAGGTTATCATACCTTTTTTACGAGCCGCACGAATCAGACGTTCTTTGATATGAGGATAATGGATTCTAAGGATTACGTGTCGTGGTTTCAGACTTGAATCTGCCTGAAATCTGGACACCCGATGTGCCCGATCGATTATCGGGGGGTTATCCAGGACCTCTGCGCCCAGAACATCCACTAGAAATTTAGAGAAGAAAACGGTCAGATCACCGCTTTCAAATTTTTCCGGGATCCCAATTAACCGAAGATTTTGTCTTCGAGAACGATTTTCCAAATCAGTAATTTTAACTTTATAACGATCCATCTGTTGGATCGTCGAAGTTTGCTCTTCTTGTATTTTTTCGATTATACGATCCTTCTTACGAGCGGCTTCTTCAAGAACCAAAATGCTTGCTTGTTGTTCTTTTGATTCCCGTGAAAGGGTCAGGAACTTTTCTTCGAGTGATTTCAAACGTTCGTCATACTGTGAAAATCTTCCGAGTATTTTTTTCTCCAGATCTTCAAATTTAGCTTCTATAAACTTCACAACTACTTCTAAAGTTAACGGTTCTTTCGTCTGTTTCGGTTCTTTTGCTTTAGACATTTCAGCAAGTTGAGAATAATTCAAATAGTTTAAAAAGAAAAATTCTATATGTTTAGACCCCTTTAAAATAAGTTTAAGGGGTGTTTGTAGGTTAAAAAAAACGTAAAAGGTTTGGAGCAAAGCCTAGATGTGGTTTACTCCATGAGCGCCATCTTGAGACTCCACCAATTTTTTATCCATGTCACTCTCCTACCCCCAATACCATGTGCTCTAATTTTGCCCACTAATCTCCTATGTGGGACCTTATCAAAGGCTTTCTGAAAGTCCAGGTTCTGAAACTCTCAATGGAAAAAAGCCTATCCACGTCAACTTGATCTATCCCCCTCATTATTTTAAATACCTCTATCAAGTCCCTCTTCAACCTTCTACGCTCCAGAGAATAAAAACCTAACTTGTTCAACCTTTCCCTGTAACTTAGGTGCTGAAACCCAGGTAACATTCTACTAAAACTTTTCTGTACTCTCTCTATATTGTTGATATCTTTCCTATAATTCGGTGACCAGAAATGTACACAATACTTCAAATTCGGCCTTACCAATGCCTTGTACAATTTTAACATTACATCCCAACTCCTATACCCAAAGCTCTGATTTATAAAGGCCAGCATACTAAAAGCTTTCTTCACCACACTGCCCACATGAGATTCCACCTTCAGGGAAATATGCACCATTATTCCTAGATCACTCTGTTCTACTGCATTCTTCAATGCCCTACCAATTACCATGTATATCCTATTTGCATTATTCCTACCAAAATGTAGCACCTCACACTTATCAGCATTAAACTCCATCTGCCATCGTTCAGCCCAGTCTTCTAACTGGACTAAATCTCTCTGCAAGCTTTGAAAACCTACTTCATTATCCACAATGCCTCCTACCTTAGTATCATCTGCATACTTACTAATCCAATTTACCACCCCATCATCCAGATTATTAATATATATAACAAACAATACTGGACCCAGTACTGATCCCTGAGGCACGCCACTAGTCACTGGCCTTCAACTTGACAAACAGTTATCCACCACTACTCTCTGGCATCTCCCATCTAGCCACTATTGAATCAATTTTACTATTTCAATAATAGTACCTAACAATTGAACCTTCCTAACTAACCTTCCGTGTGGAACCTTGTCAAAGGCCTTAATGAAGTCCATATAGACAACATCCACTGCTTTACCCTTGTCAACTTTCCTCGTAACCTCTTCAAAAAATTCAATAAGATTGTCAAACATGAACTTCCACGCACAAATCATGCTGACTATTCCTAATCAGACTCTGTCTATCCAGATAATAATATATATCATCTCTAAGAATACTTTCCGTTAATTTACCCACCACTGATGTCAAACTGACAGGCGTATAATTGCTAGGTTTACTCTTAGAACCCTTTTTATACAATGAAACCACATGAGCAATACGCCAATCCTCCGGCACCATCCCCATTTCTAATGACATTTGAAATATTTCTATCAGAGCCTCTGCTATTTCTACACCAAATTCCCTCAAGGTCCTAGGGAATATCCTGTCAGGACGTGGAGATTTATCCACTTTTATATTCCTTAAAAGCGCCAGTATTTCTTCCTCTTTAATTGCCATAGTTTACATAACTTCCCTACTTGTTTCCCTTAACTTGCACAATTCAATATCCTTCTCCTTCAAGAATACCGAAGAAAATAAATTGTTCAAAATCTCCCCCATCTCTTTTGCCTCCACACATAGCTGTCCACTCTCATTCTCTAAGGGGCCAATTATATCCCTCACTATCCTTTTGCTATTAATATAACCGTAGAAACGTTTCAGATTTATTTTCACCTTATTGCCAAAGCAACCATTCAGTTCAGAACAGAGTAGATGTGGGAAGGAGTAGAGGAGTAAAACGGAAGGAGCAAGTAGTTATAAGTAGACTGAGAATTGGGCACAGCAACCTTAATGGTACTCTGGCCATCATAAATAAACATCTGACAGGTTTTTGCGATCTATTTCAGGAGACTGAAACAGTAGAGCATATCCTTATTTCATACGGGAAATTTGCACAGGAAAGACAACAAATGCTACAACAATGACGCAAAATAGGACTGATAGAGAACAGTGTTAAAGGTTTATTGGAATGTGGGGAGAGTGATCAGGGGAGGAAATGTTTGTTTAGTATTTTAAGGGTGACGGGACTGGAAAGATGACTTTAGGCAGACAAGTGAATGGACATTGAGGGACAGTAAATCCTGAAGATGGCAGTAATGCAACAATGTGGATGCCAAATGCCGTAAAAACTCAAGGAAGAAGAAGCTTCAGTGCTGGTGTGAGAACTTTGTTTCCTGGTTTGAGAGTACTCAGTAATACAGGGGCTAGAGTAGATCAGGGAGTGTGTGCTTGTGGTTCTGGTTCTGGAGTAGGTTAGCAGCGAGGCTGAGCAAGCTGTTGATCTGCTGCCTTTGGTGAGGCAGCTGGGGAGAAATGAATGGTTGTGAAGGGGGAATTAAAGGGAATGAGGAGATAGTGAGGGGATGGATGATTGAAAACTGAGACAAACGGAGTAAAAGAATAAGAAATGATAGTGGATAGAGTTCCGAAAGTGAGGAAGATAAATAAGTTCAGAGAGGAAGTGTTGTCATAGTAAGGTTGAATGACAAGTCTCAAGGGATCATGAAGAAAATTATCCTGTTTGTGCTAACAACAACACTGGCAAATAAGATAGGGGCAATAGTATTTGCAAAAGTCCTTAATGATGGCAACCTATTGGTAAGATGTGCGAATGAGGAACAGCTTGAGAAACCACTCAAATTAAGAGAGATAAAAAACTGTAAGGTGGAATACACAGGGTGGGTGGGAGTATGAAATTGTGGTCGATGTAACCGAGTGATCACGGGGTATAAAGTGATCACGGGGTACTCATGATCACGAGTGATCATGAGTATAAACATGGAGGAGTTAAAGAGCAATATCAAAGGAGGAAAAGTAGTAACTGTTCAAAGACTGAAAACAACAAAGGAGTGAGTGAAAAAAGGAAAGTGAAACAGTATTGACGGAATTTGAAGAAGAAAGAGTGCCAGGGACGGTGTTCCTGGGTTTCATGAGTTACCCAGAAAGAGTGTATGGGCCAAAGACATTGAGGTGCTACAATTGTGAAGGGTTTGGACACATAGGTAAAAACTGTAATAGGCAGTGGAGATGTGCTGGATGTGGGGGTGATCATGAGTATGGAAAGTGTGGAACAGGAGTGCAACCAAAATGCTGTAATTGTGGAGGAGCTCATAATGTCGCATATAGTGGTTGTGATGTTGTGAGATGGGAGAATAAAATTTTAAAAAATAAGTGTGAAAACAAAGATCACTTATGCAGAAGCTGTAAGAATGTCAAGAGAACAGAATAATGCTCCTAATGAGCAGGGAGCAAGAGGGATGCAAGAGATGCAACAAAGCACAAATGACACGATTTATGTAGACAAAAAGACACTAGTAACATTTGTTGCAGGAGTGATTAATAGTACGGCTGAGGTAAAGTCACAAAGTGAAAAATTTCAGCCGGAGTTCAAAGCAGCAGTGAACAATTTAGGGTTAGTAGGACTGATATGGGAATAAGTGAGGGTGATCTTACATTGCATATCTTACGAATAGGTTGCCCTCATTAAGGACTTCTGCAAATAGTATTTCCTCTATCTTATTTGCCAGTGTTGTTGTTAGCACAAACAGGTTAATTTTCTTCATGTTCCCTTGAGCCTTCTCATTAAACCTTAATATGACAACACCTCCTCTCTGATCTTGTTAATCGTCCTCACTTTCTTCACTAATCAGTCAAACCAGGAAGTGTCATGGGTTAGTTAATACTAATTATGGTGATTCTTTTGCAATGGAATGCAAGGAGCATGCTGGCCAATAGCCAGGATTTCAAGCAGTTTATTAAAGAAATGGTTGTAAAACCGGATGTAGTGTGTATTCAGGAGACTTGGTTGAAACCAACTTTAGACTTTGTGGTACATGGATATACAATGATAAGGAAAGATAGAAATCTAGGGAGAGGAGGGGGTTGTGCTATGTTAATCAAACAAGGTATACCATAAAAGGTACTGGAAAAGGAGATGATCAGGAATATAAAGTGGTGGAAGTGTGGGAGAGAAGGGAGGAAGTGGTTATAATTAACTACTATAATCCATGTAAAAGGTTAGATTTGGATAGCCCACTAAGGATACAAGGACAAAACAGACAAAGTAGTGTGGTGTGCAGATTTCAATGCTCACAGCACAATATGGGGGGATTTGTTTACAGATTCAAATGGAAAGGTAATTGAAGATTTAATGGAAGAAAAGGATTTGGTGTGTATGAATGATGGTAGGGGTGCAAGGTTAAACATAATAACAGGAATGGAGTCAGTATTAGATGTTACATTAGTGTCTAATACCTTGGCTGGAGTTAGTAACTGGGGAGTTTGGACTGCTTCAACAGTAGGTGGTGATCAATATCCAGCTTCATGTTCAGTGGGTGAAAGAGCTGAAGTAAGATCAGGTGGTGGAATCCCAAAGTGAGTGTTTGGAAAAGCAGATTGGGTAAGTTCCAGAAGTTGAGTGAAGAAGCATAGGCAAGGATGACGTGTCTGGAAATGCGGATGAATTAAACAGTCAGGTGACTTCAGCAGTTATTATGGCAGCAGAAGGATCTATACCCAGGAGTAAAAATAGGATGAATAGAAAACTGGTTCTGTGGTGGACAGAGGAATGTTGTCAGGCTGTAAGAAAAAAACAGAAATAGAGCATTCAGACTAGTTAAAAGAATCCATAATATGCAGCATTTGATTCAATACAAGAAGGCACAGGCAGTGGTGAGAAGATCTATATATCAAGCTAAAAGGGCAAGTTGGAGGAGTTTTTGCAACAAAATAGGAAGAACAATGCCTGTGGGAGAGGTATGGGGAATGACTAAGTGGATGGGAGGAGATGTAAGGGAATGGGAATATCCAGTACTGATATCTGAGGAGGAAGCAGCAGTCTCCAGCAGGGATAAGGCTGAGATCATGACCAAGTCAAGTCAAGTCAAGTCAATTCAACTTTTATTGTCATTTCGACCATAACTGCTGGTACAGTGCAGAGTAAAAATGAGACAACGTTTTTCAGGACCGTGGTGTTACATGACACAGTTCAAAAAACTAGACTGAACTACGTAATTTTTTAAAAAAGCACAGAGAAAGCTACAGTAGACTATAGATCTACACTGGACTGCATAAAGTGAACAAAAACAGTGCAGGCATTACAATAAATAATAAACAGGACAGTAGGGCAAGGTGTCAGTCCAGGCCTCAGTTATTGAGGAGTCTGATAGCTTGGGGGAAGAAACTGTTATATAGTCTGGTCGTGAGAGCCCAAATGCTTTGGAAGCTTTTCCCAGATGGCAGGAGGGAGATGAGATTGTATGAGGGGTGCATGGGGTCCTTCATAATGCTGTTTCCTTTGCGGATGAAGGGTGTAATGTAAATGTCTGTGATGGCAGGAAGAGAGACACCGATGATCATCTCAGCTGAACTCACTGTTGCAGGGTCCGCTGCAGGGTCTTGTGATCCGAGATGGTGCAATTTCCGAACCAGGCAGTGATGCAGTTGCTGAGGATGCTCTCTATACAACCCCTGTAGAATGTGATGAGGAGGGGAGTGGGAGATGGACTTTCCTCAGCTTTCGCAAAAAGTAGAGACGCTGCTGGGCTTTCTTTGCTATGGAGCTGGTGTTGAGGGACCAGGTGAGATTCTCAATCAAGTGAACACCAAGAAATTTGGTGCTCTTTATGATCTCTACCAAGGAGCCGTTGATGTTTAGCGGGGAGTGGTTGCTCCGTGCCCTCCTGAAGTCAACAACCATCTCTTTTGTTTTGTTCACATTCAGAGACAGGTTGTTGGTTCTGCACCAGTCCATTAGCCGCTGCACCTCCTCTTTAAGCTGACTCGTCGTTCTTGCTGATGAGACCCCCACGGTCGTGTCGTCGGTGAACTTGATGATATGGTTGCAGCACAGTCGTGGGTCAGCAGAGTGAACAGCAGGGGACTGAGCACGCAACCCTGGGGAGCCCCCGTGCTCAGTGTGACGGTGTTGGAGATGCTGCTCCCGATCCGGACTGATTGAGGTCTCCCAGTCAAGAAGTGTAGGATCCAGTTGCAGAGGGAGGTGTTCAGGCCCAGTAGGCTCAGCTTTCCAATCAGTTTCTGAGGGATTATTGTGTTGAATGCTGAACTGAAGTCAATGAACAGCATCCGAATGTATGTGTCTTTTTTGTCCAGGAGTGTTAGAGCCAGGTGGAGGGTGGAGGCAATGGCATCATCTGTTGAGCGGTTGGGATGGTACACAAACTGCAGGAGGTCCAGTGAGGGGGCAGCAGGGTCTTGATATGCCTCATGACGAGCCTCTCGAAACACTTCATGATGATGGATGTAAGTGCAACGGGACGGTAGTCATTTAGGCTGGACACTGAAGACTTCTTCTGCACGAGGACGCTGGTGGCGGCCTTGAAGCGCATTGGAATGGTGGTGCTGCTCAGGGAGATGTTGAAGATGTCAGTGAGTACATCTGCTAGCTGGTCTGCACATTCTCTGAGCACTCTACCAGGGATGTTGTCTGGTCCAGCAGCCTTCCGTGGGATGACCCTGCACAGGGTTCTTCTCACGTCGGCCACGGAGAGACACAGCACCTGGTCATTTGTAGGAGGGGTGGACTTTCTCGCCGCCATATCATTTTCCGCCTCAAACTGGGCATAGAAGGTATTCAGCGCATTTGGGAGGGAGGCATCACCTGCACAGTCAGGTGCTATTGTCTTGTAATTGCTGATGTCCTGGATGTCCTTCCTCATGCGCCGCGTGTCGCCACTGTCCTGGAGGTGACTGTGGATTAGCTGGGCATGTGCATGCTTTGCCACTCTGATGGCTCGGGACAGTTTGGCCCTTGCTGTTGTTAGAACTGCCTTGTTGCCTGCTCTGAAGGCGGAGTCGCGGGACCTCAACAGGGCACACACCTCTGCGGTCATCCATGGCTTCTGGTTGGCATGTATTGTGATGGTCTTGGACAGAGTAACATCATCAATGTACTTTCTGATGTAGCTGGTCACTGATGCTGTGTACTCCTCTAAGCTGGTAGAGTCGCCATTGGTTGCAGCCTCCCTGAACATGTGCCAGTCCGTTTGCTCAAAGCAGTCTTGAAGAGCAGAGATGGCTCCTGCTGGCCAGGTTTTCACCTGCTTCTGAACTGGTCTGAAGCACCTGACGAGCGGTCTGTATGCTGGGTTTAGCATAACAGAGATGTGGTCTGAGTATCCGAGGTGGGGTCAGGGCTCTGCCCTGTACGCGTCGGGGATGTTTGTGTAAACCAGGTCCATAGGTTCTCCCCCCTCGTTGCAAAGTCCACGTACTGATGGAATTTGGGGAGCACTGACTTATGGTTCGCATGGTTAAAATCACCAGCGACAATAAACAGACCATCAGGGTGTGCTTTCTGCAGTTCATAATAGCCGCGTACAATTCACAGAGCGCCTCCTTAGCATTAGCGAAGGATGTAGGCCCATTTCCCTCAGCAAGCCAACGTCACGTAATTCAGCCAGCAGATCTTTGTGAAGGTTTGTTTTTGGACGATCTCTGTATTGTAGTAGAATCTGGTGATGGTAGAGAGCCGCTCTGTTATCTATGTTGCCTAATTGAAAAAGTGTGTACCAAACTTAAAATAGAAAAATTAAATTTAAGTAACACGAGGTCTGAAAGGCTGCTGCTGGGTGCCGCGCTGCCTCATTTGTAAAGATACATAATACATAAAAATTTGGCTGAAGAATGGAGAAGGAGAAGGGAAAGAACAATGAGTCAACACCAAGGTGTGTTAAACAGGAGGGAAGAAACTGATATATTTGATGAACCATTTGCATTGGCAGAGATGGTGACAGCAATAAAGAGATCGAGACCAACCTCCTCAGGAAAAGATCTGATATGCTATGTTATGCTAAAATATCTATGAGAAGGAGCACTCTTGAAGTTGCTGCATCTTTACAACAGAGTGTGGGAGGAGGGAAGATTACCAAGTGCATGGAAAGAAGCAGTAGTAATTCCAATAAGGAAACCTGGCAAAGTTCCATCAAAACCTGCTAGCTGCAGGCCAATCGCATTAATATCAAATATATGCAATATCATGGAAAGGATGATAACAGAAAGGTTATTGTATGTGCTTGAGAAGAGGGGAATGCTGGCATATTATCAGAGTGGTTTTAGGAAGGGAAGGAATTCCATGGACTATGTGATAAGTTTAGAGACAGAAACAAGAAATGCTCAGGCAAATAAAGACATAGAAAAAGCCTATGACCTGATGTGGAAGGAAGGATTGTTAATTAAACTGCACAAGATGGGGGTTGGTGGGAGAGTTTTTAATTAGATAAAATATTTTTTGTTTGGTAGGAAAATCAAAGTTTAGATTGGGTCAGTGTTATCAAATCAGTACATAATAGGAAATGGGACACCTCAAGGTAATGTGATTAGCCCGTTACTTTTCATCTTTATAATCAATAATATCTTCACAGTGCTACCAGTGGAAATAGGTAGGTCACTGTTGGCAGATGATGGGGCCTTGTGGAAAAGAGATAGGAACATGGAGCATATAATCATGAAGCTACAAGGAGCAATTGATGAAGTGGTGGAGTGCGGTTATGATTGGGGATGTAGATTTTCAGTAGAAAAAACTCAAACTGTATGTTTCACCAGGAAAATAATTGAGGTAGGGAAAAGGTTAAGCATGTATGGGATAAAATTAGAAAGGGTTGGATCATTTAAATTTCTGGGAGTTATATTTGATTCACGGTTAATATGGGCAGACCATATCAGGAAAGTTGAGGAGATATGTAAAAAAAATAATAAATGTGATGAGATGTTTGACTGGTAGGGAATGGGGAGCAAGTTGTTCAGCATTGAATTGAATGTATGTGGCTTTAGTAAGATCTCTGTTGGACTATGGAAGTGTAGCATATTGATCAGCAGCTAGGTCTCTTATAAGGAAACTGGATGTGATTCTGGCTCAGGCTTTGAGAATGTGCAGTGGGGCTTATAAAACATCACCAATAGCAGCCCTACAGGTAGAATTGGCAGTAATGCATTTGGAGCTAAGAAGGAAGCAATTGATGGCAAACTACTGGGCTAATTTGTAGGAGCACAATGATTCTCACCCTGCAAAAGGAGTTTTGCAGGAGTGTTGGGAAAATGGGAAGTTCCAGAGGGATAACTAGCTAAAGTGTTGACATGTTCAGATTCATCCTCAGTTCTAGCAAATTTAAGGTCTTTTCACTCAAACTGCCAGCAAGATGTACTTTATGAAGTCCTTTAATCAGTCACAAGAGTTGCAAATCAGGGAGGTCAGGTGAAATTTCTATGGGTTCCATCTCATATAGGGGTGAAGGGGAATGAGACTGTGCATAAGTTGGAGAAAATAGAGAAATGCACATTATTATCAGCAAAGCAGAGGCTAAGTGTATTATCTGGGAAAGAATTATCCAAATGTGGCAAGAAAGATGGGACAGAGAGCAGGAAGGGAGGCATTTATATCAAATACAAAAGAGTGTTACAGGTACTAGTGTAGGCAATGGATACAGAAGAGTGGAAACTGTGGACTAGGTTAAGGCTGGGGCACTGTGCACTAAACAAAACATTGAAAATGATAGGGAAACACCAGACAGGATTGTGTGAGGAATGTCAGGAAGAGGAGTCAGTAGAACACGTAATTTTGAGTTGCAGGAAGTATGGGATACAGAGAGAGATGAGAACTAATCTAAAGGAAATGAGGGTACAGGAATTAACATTAAAAGGGTTACTGGGCATGGGTGAGAGAATACAGGTAAGGGTGCTTTTAGCTTTCTTAAAGGATACAGTAGTTTATTGTAGGATATGATGGATAAGCAGGAATAGGGTACTAGGATGGCCAAAGAAGAAAGGATATAGTGTACATTAAGGTGTGTGAGGGAGAGGGAGAGGATCTAGAATGTAAGTCTATCACTGATTTATACTCCGGAGCAGAAGGTACACCGTTAAGCTGGGTGCCAACCGCCGTAAAACACGAAGAAGAAACTTCAGTGATCCTTTCCTCTTCCTTCTGCAGCCTATGCCTGAAACCTTGCCTGCTCAGGAGTCCCGTGTCCTTCCCAAGACCTTGGCTCTGTGTTTCCATTCTCCCAAGACCTAGCCATATCCAGTCCTGTAGCCCAGCCATGCCACGACCTGTAGCCATGTCTTGTCCTAACCTAGACCTGGGTTCCGGTTCTGGGTCAAGACACAGGTTCCTTGTTCCAATCAAGACCTAGGTTCTGGGTCTTTGTCCAGGCTCTGTTCCAGTGTTCCATGTTCCCTGTCCAAATCTGATCTTTGTGTCTTCATCTAGTTCCAGTTCCTTGCCCAGCCTAGGTATTCCTTGCCCAGCCCTGTGCAGGAGAATCGACATCCTGTGCTGGGGTACCTCGTTATGGCCTGTAGCCACGTCCTGTCATTGGCAAGATCTTAGAACCATGTCCTCACCTGGAACCGGGATCAGAGCCCGAGTCAAGTCCCATGTTCCGTGGTCCCTGTCCAGACTTTGGCTTCGAGTCCTCGTCCAGGCTCCGAGTTCCAAGTTCCTCATCCACGACCCACTTTGCTAGTCCTAGTCTTAGTCCAGGCCCTGAATCCTAGTCTTGTCCAAACCCTGTGTCAATGTCCAGCGTTGTTTCGTCCCCACTTTCCTTGCTTTCTTCTCACAACTGGTCCTGTTCCTAGTACTTCAGTGTCTGTGCCTTGCATTTGAGTCTGCTCCAGCGCATCCCTTATGACACCAAAAGAATAAAAGGAGCAGCGCAGATTGTTCCAGAGAGACATTTTGGTAGAGAGACACTTTGGTGGAGAGTTGTTGTGTTTAAACTACAGAGTCGTTAGTGAGAGTGAAGAGTACAAGCTTTGATCGAACCCAAAAGGGAGTGGATAGTTGATAACACTGTGTATTTCGGAGCTGTGCTGACATCTTGTAATCCAAACATGGATTTTGGCACCCACTTTGCTAAACCCCTACAAGGTCTTGGGTGTGGTGAAAACTCCTGGAAAAGGGACATCTGTCAGTTACATGGTGAAATTCTCACTTTTTGTGGACTCTTCGAAACAGACTGCATCGCATACTCACTTCCACTTAAAAGTACAGTGGCTGTGTTGTGAGATCAGAGTTCGAGAGGTACTGTGTGTCTCTGCTGGGTTGGCTTCGGAAAGGTACAGTGGCTGTTTATGTTGTATCTCTGCGAGATTCACCTCTTCGTTGTATTTTAAATCTCCATCTTCAAGATCGTCTCTTCGCTACACTTCGAATCTAAAAGTCTCTCCTATCAATTCCACCATGAATCCCTGAAACTTTCTGAACTGACATTCTGAGATTGTGCTTCAGTAAGACTTTGTTAAGAATAGTTTCTAGTTTAAATGTTTGGGAGTTAGAGATGCATAGCACTGTTAACTTCATTTTAAGTTAGTCGCCTGTTTAGTTTTCTATGTTTCTGTTAAAATGTTAATAAATTTATTTGTTTTACAATAATTCCCCGACTCTATTCTACAATTATTTTTGCTGGTTCATAAAATAAAAATCGGGGGCTCATCCGGGATCAGACCAATTTGGAGTTTATTGGTAAAATAATGATGTAATTGGGAGAAGGGGAATGCCCAAACCTTTTTGTTCAATGGGTTTCTGTACGCAATTCAGCAGCAATGGATGTTGGGAGTTTTCTGGAATCACCAACCCCTGTGGCATTAGGAAAAGCGGAGAAGTGTGTGGTGCTGGAAATTGGTAAGCAATTGAAGCTTACAGGGATAACAACAAAACAGGTGATTAAAAGAAAGATGGCTGAGCACTATGTAGCTACGAATGTGCTTGATGAGGAGGTGTTAGAGAAGTTTCCAGTAAGTAAATTTGATATGCAGCAGCAACTGGAGCAAATGAAGTTAGAACAATTTAAAGTGGAGGTGGCAGAAAGAGAAGCGAATAAACAGAGGGAATTTCAGCTACTGATGGCGAGGTTAAGGTTCGAGAATAAGGCTTCTGGTTCTAGGAAACGGTTTGTTGCTAGTCACAAATTTAAATTGGTTCCTGCATTGAATGAGGCAGAAGTTGATAAGTACTTCCAATATTTTGAGAATGTTGCTCCCAGTGCCCAATGGTTGAAAGATAGATGGCCAATCTTTATACAAAGTGCAACTAAAGGTGAAGCACAACACGTTTATACAGCTTTATCTGTTGAACAGGCAGCTCATTATGTCTTTGTGAAGCAGGGTATGTTTAAGGCTTATGAGCTTGTTCCGGAAGCTCAGAGACTAAGGTTCAGAGATATAAAGAAATCTGTGAACCAGACTTGTGTAGAATTTGCCTATGACACATCTGTATGCTTTGAGAGGTGGTGCACAGCTGAAAATGTGGAAAATGATTTTGACTACTTAAAGGAGGTGATTCAAATTGAGGAATTTAAAAGCTGGTCCCAAATGATATAAAGGCAAATTTGGAGGAGAAGGATGCTGCCGTTACGAGAGTCTGCTAAATTGGCAAATGAGTATGCCCTAACCCACAGTGTTAAGCCTGCCCCTAGTAACTCTTTCCAAAAGAGTAGCAGGGATAGTAAGAGAAAACTGGAAATTAACACGGTAACTAGTGGGAAATGTAAGGAGGAAGAGAAGCAAGTGAAGGGAAAACCTTTTGGTCGTATTTTCCACTACTGTAGAGAATTGAGTCATGTTATGGCTAACAGTTTCCATCAGAAGAAGAAGGAAAATAAGTCCATTCCAGATGCCTGTGTGCAAAACATTGAAACACTCAAAACACCACAGGATTTGGGATATGTGAAGGAAGTTCAACCCCTGATAGAGAGGTCTGACATAGTCAGAACGAAATTTACCCCTTTTATATCAGAAGGGTTAGTGTCAGTGAATGAAGGGTCCACCCCGGTACTAGTAAAGATTCTTTGGGATACTAGGGTTTCTCAGTCACTTATATTAGACAGTGTTCTAAAGTTTTATGATGAAACTGACACCAGTGAAGTAAATCTTATTCGAGGTATTGGGTACGATGTTATGTATGTACCTCTGCACAGAGTAAATTTGAAATCAGGGTTGGCTTCAGAATTCGTTAAACTAGGACTAAGACCTAGTTTCTCCACTGTTAGGAAATGACTTAGCAGGTGGTAAAGTAGTTCCTGCAGTGCAGCTAACAACTAAACCCATTTCGGATGATCCAAAGATAGATTCCAGCATTTATCCCTCATGTGCGGTAACCCGATCAATGACCAAGAAGTCTGCCAATGCAGGAGGTTCGGTGCAGCATGGTTCTACCCATTTTGATGTTTTGTCAGTAACTTTCCTACCTTCATTGTTGGATCAAGATCCTTGCAGTAAGTCGATAATGAAGATCTGTCTCTGTCTAGGAAGGAGTTAATAGTGGAGCAGAGCAGAGTCCTTGATATTGCAACCTTGAGAGAAACAGCCCTTCCAGATAATGATATTGCAAAGGTGCCAATTGGGTATTATTTCAAAAGTGGAGTGCTGATGAGTAGTGGAGACCTCCTAAAATTTCTGCAAGTGAGGAGTGGGCAGTTGTTCACCAAGTGGTAGTTCGTAAAATCTACAAGAATAAGATTTCAACTTTGGCTCATAGAATGCCCTTGGGTGGCCATCTTGGGGTAAATAAGATTGTGAACAATGTTTCTAATCACTTCTTCTGGCCTGTGTTAAGAAAAGATGTGGCAACATTTTGCCAAACCTGTCACACTTGTCAGGTTTTGGGTAAACTTAATCAAGTTACCCCAGTGGACACACTGCAACCTGTTCCTGCATTTCGTGATCAGTTATCTAAAGTTATTGTAGATTGTGTTGGTCCATTGCCAAAAACAAAAACTGGCCATCTGTCTTATGGGGGACATTGGAAGTGGACTCAAATGGAAGACACAGTCACAGTTCTACCAGGAACAGGACTCGGCGTGAGAAGGAAGCAAGGGATGTGAGGAAGAAAGGGCGCTGGACATGACACAGGCCCCAGCCGAGACAAGGAAAACGGGCCTGGGCTTGGACTTGACAAGGATGGCGGAACCAGGACATGGAACTAGGAACTAGGAGCCTGGGCTTGGACTCCAAGTCAGAGACTGGACAAGAATCCAGAATCTGGGTCTTGACTTGGGCTCGGATTCCAGAACCAGGCGAGGACAAGATGTCGTTATAGAATGTGGAGAGGCACAAGACTGGACGTGAGACTCCTGGACAGGACAAAGGAACCCCAGTACGGGATGAGTGAATCCCAGCATTAGGCTGGGCAAGGTACTCCTGGGCTGGGCGAGGTAAATCGACAAGACAAGAACACAGAACCTTGGTCGAGGGAGAACAGGAACGCAGAACACAGAGTCAAGGCAGAGACAAGAACATGTAACATGGGGCCGGGACCCCTCCTTAGATTCAGGACATAGAGCAGGGACTCATTATACAGAACGCTGAACAGGACGAGACAGTTCCTAACGCTAGGTAGTGGCAAAACGGCCGGACCTACCTAGTGAAGGCGTGGACACGGAGAGGCAGTTCGCAACACTAGCTAGCAGCAAAATGGCAAGCCCTCCCTAGCGATGGCCTGGACATGGACAGACAGTTCCAATCAGGGCGAGGCTCCAGGCAGAAGCGAGGCCAGGCAAGGCTCCTACAAAGGTTGCAGGGCAGGGCTTCGGAGGGAAGGAGGGGAACAGTCCAGCCTCAGGGTAATGGCAAAGAAGACCTGACTTAACCAATGGAGGCAAGGACAGGGAAGGATAGATCCCACTGTAGCGTAAAGGCAGACAGCCTGACTTACCCCACGGAGGCAAGGACAGGGTACCAACAGGACAAATCCACACAGAGGCAAGGGCAGGATACTGACAAGACAAACTCCACAGAGACAAGAACAGGATACTGACAAGACGAACCATCAACCACCCTTGAACCCAGGGCCACTTATATTCCTTGCCCCAAGACGAGAATCAGGTGTCTACAATTAAGCCCCAAATGAGGCAAGGGACAGATGGAAGACCCGGAGTCTTGAGTCCATGGACTGGACCGTGAGCCGGAACGCGGACTTCACGGACTGGACCATGACAGTTACAACCCCCCCCCCCCCCAACATGGGAGCCGCCGAGCGACCTACCAGGCTATTCAGGACTAAGGACGACCTGGGAGGGTGGGGGGGGGGTGTATTCAATCAGAAGGGAACCCAGGATAGCCAGAGTTAAACGACAGTGTCTGTGTCACTGGGTCCAAGTCTGGCTTATTTGTTCTGTCATATGGGAAACATTGGGAGTGGACCCAAATTCAAGACACAGACACTGAACTACCTTAAACAGGACAAGGCATGATAAGGAAGCAAGGGAAGTGGGGAAGAAAGGACGCTGACATGACATAGGCCCCGGACGAGACAAGGAATTCGGACCTGGTCTGGGACTTGACAAGGATGGTGGAATCAGGACATGGAACTAGGAACTAGAAGTCTGGGCTTGGACTCCGAGCCAGAGACTGGACAAGGATCCAGAACCTCGGTCTTGACTCGGGCTCGGACTCCAGGACCAGGCAGTACAAGACATGGCTATAGGACGAGGAGAGTCACAAGACTGGACATGAGATGCCTGGACAGGACAAGGGAACCCCAGCACCAGGCTGGGCAAGGTACTCCTGGGCTGGACGAGGAACATTAACAAGACAAGAACACAGAGCATTGGTCGAGGGAGTACAGGAACACAGAACACAGAGTCTGGGTCGAAGGAGAACTGGAATGCAGAACACAGAGCCTGGGGTGAGGGAGAACAGAAACACAGAACACAGAATTGAGAGAGCGACAGGAACATGAAACACCGAGCCGGGATCCCTCCTTGGGTAAAGGACGTATGGCTGGGACACTTTACACAGAATGCTGAACACGACGAGACAGCACGCTAGGGCAAAATGGCCGGACCTACCTGGCGAAGGCGTGGACATGGAGAGGCAGTTCCCAATGCTAGGTAGCGGCAAAACGGACGGACCTACCTAGCGAAGGTGTGGACATGGACAGACAGTTACAAACAGGGCAAGTCTCCAGACACAGGCAAGGCGAAGCTAGGCTCCAGGGAGAAGCAAGGCGAGGCAAGGCTCCAGGCAGAGGCGAGGCAAGGCAAGGCAAGGCTCCAGGCAGAGGCGAAGAACAGTCCAGCCTGAGAGGAACAGCAATGAAGGCTTGACTTACCCAACAGAGGCAAGGACCGGGAGGGACAGATCCCACCATAGGGTAACGGCAAGGATGGCCTGACTTACCCCACGGATGCGAGGACAGGATACCGACAGGATGAATCCACACACAGGCGAGGGCAGGATACTGATGAGACAAACCCCACAGAGACAAGGACAGGATACTGTCAAGATGTCCAGCAACCATCCTCAAACCCAGGGCCACTTATATTCCCGGCCCCAAAATCAGGTGCCTATGATTAAGCCCCAAATGAGACAAGGGACAGCTGGAAGACCCGGAGTCTGGAGTCCACGGACCGGACCGTGAGCCGGAACGCGGACATCACGGGATGGACTAGGACAACCAATATTTGTTAACCATAATGTGTATGGCATTTAGATTCCCAGAAGCCATCCGTCTCAGAAATATAAAAGCTGAAATTGTGTCATAGGCTCTTATAATGTTCTTTACTTCGTTTGGATTGCCTATGGAGATCCAATCTGACCAAGGCAGTAACATTATGTCCAGATTATTCCAACAGCTGGTTTACAAACTGAGAGCTAAACAGATTACATCATCTGCATACCATCCAGAATGACAAGGGGCCTTAGAAAGGTTTCATTCCACTGTCTAAGCCCTGATTAGGAAATTCTGTGTGGAAAATAGAAAGAATTGAAATGAGGGAGTATATTTCCTTTTGTTTGCGGTAAAATAGTCAGTGCAGGAGTCCCTAGGTTTTAGCGCCTTTGAACTTATGTTTGGGAACTGGGCCCGAAGACCGTTGGCATTGTTAAAAGAACGGTGGGTTAACAAAGAGCTACTGGATTTACTGGATGATGTTTTAAAATTTAAGGAAAGACTGCAAAAAGCTTGCAGCTTAGCAAGAGAAAATCTAAAATCAGCTCAGGAAAGAATGAAAAATTTGTATGACAAGGAAGCCAGAATGAGATCATTTAAATCAGGAGACAAAGTTTTGGTTATTTTCCCTATGCAAACAAACTTTCTACAAGCCAAATTTTTAAGGTCCTTATGAAATTGTATCTAAAGTTAATAATGTAGACTATGTAGTTAAAATACTTGATCAGCAAAGACCAACATAACTCTGTCATGTGAATGTGTTAAAACCATATTATGCAAAACAGCCCACCGCAGTCACTGTTGTTGTTTGGGAATTATAGACGCATAACGCTGTTAACTTCATTTTAAGTTAGTCTCTTGTTTAATTGTTAATTAAATGTCAACAATTAAATTAACATTTGCTTAAATCTTAATGAATTCATTTGTTTTACAGTATGTGCCCGACTCTATTCTATATCTATTGTTGCTGGTTCATAACATTTTATGTATCCTTCACCTTCTGGCTTTTCCAGTCCATTTATCTTACATTCACTTAAGTATAACTCCACTTTTAGCAAGCTCGCCATTTGTTAACATGCAGTTCAAATTCCCACCTGCTTCCGAAGGGCATCTATTGTATTGTTGGCTAAGAAAAGCGTGGTGACCTGCTCATGAGTACTGAGATCAGTGCAGAATGTACTAATATGCTAGCGCATTTTGAGATAAAGAGGTGGAGGTGTTGAAATGCCATGGTGGATAAACTCCCAGAGCCTTATCGGATATATCCAAAAATATTTGACAGAAGTGAGAGGTGAGATTACTGCGTTCTTGATCCAGATCTCCGGGTCTTAAGCCAGGCAAATTCCTGGAGGATGGGCAGTAGCTGTTGTTGTCCTGCATTTAAGTAGGTAATAAATTGGTGACTTTTATATCAGTGGTAGGGAAGTGTCATTTCTCTGTCCACTAAGTCTCACAAAAACACAATGCCAACATTGAATAGATCTTTATCACACACCTTGATTACTTGCAAGAGGACAGTCCATCTTCCCTCCCATCCAGGATGTCAGGAGACCTCCAACATACTGTTTACAAAGCGTTTATTAATAAATAAAAATGAGATGAGGTTACCTTACCCAGCGAGCTCAGTCCTTCTGGTAGCTTTGTTGTAGTATGCCATCTGCAGATGACACACCTCTCCTGCTTTCTGATTTTTCCTTGTGCTAAAGAATTTTACTGTATACGGTTTCCCTTTCATTTGCCCTCCCTAAGTGGACACTTGTACACATGTCTGGATTATTTGTCTGCCACTTCACTTCCCATATAGGTGTTGACCATAATTCCACTGATTGTTAATAACATCACTGGCCACAGACCTTGAGTGAGAATTAATGTCTTTTTCCACGAATATGCTTCTTTGGTATAGGTACAATGACTATTCTTGATCACTCCCAACTTCCCAAATAGCTCAAAAACCCTGTCCCTCAAAATCATTAATGTGAATTTGATATTGGAGCCATCTGAACTTTGCCATCACTTTTCCAGGATCTATGGATTTGGACTCCAAGATCCCCCATAAAATAAGTTACTCCTATATTTTCCTTTGTTCAGGACAACTTCTTCTAAGTTTCAATAGTTGCTCAATGTGAAGAAGGTGAAAAGATTAAGACATTAAAGATGGAAGTACGTTCATTAAGCTGTTACCAACAAGTTCCATGAATTTAAGGTAGGTGAGAGACAGTGACTGGTCTGTTTATGATTAGTTTCTGTAAGTTTCATCTTAATGCATGACAGAGAAGGGCTATGTATTTTAATCCGACAGAAGACAGATGAAAATCTGCCCTTTGATCCATTGACAATCCTTGAGGGCCAAAAACCTCAGTTCTAGCTTCCAGAGGACTTGCAGAGTATGCTGTGTGAGACAGCCTGCACAAGACCAAATACACAAATGTTGTAAGTAAATAAGCCATCTCACCAATTAAAGCTTCAAGTAAGATTGAAATAGTTGAAAAGAGCAGGAGGCAGGTGGGTGTTCAATGGTGTTTACTGGCTCACGACAGGTTTCTCTCAGCAGGCAATGTAGCATCTATCGAAGAAAGTGCAGTTGACATTTCAGTTTGAGACCCTTTGGCAGGACTCCAGCATTGCAGATTTCCTCTTGTTTGTGTTTCAACTGTGTAGTTAATTTGAGAACAAAGCAGCAAAGGATTAGTGTCAGTTGAAGTAAACCATCGAATTGTCACAATAGAACTAGACAGCAATAAGGTACAGGCACAGGTCCTTTAGCATGAGAAGTCCATGCCTACTATATTGTCCATCAAGCCAGCCCCAGTAGTTTGTGTTTAGACCATTTCCCTCCAAGACCTCACCCTCCATATAACTATTGGTGCTTCTTCAATGATGCTAGTATACACACTTCACTCACTTCCTCTGGCAGAATATTCTATTTACTCACCACCCTCCCCGTAATGAAGTTGCCCTTGAGTCCTATTTAAAATCATTCCCCTCACATTCTAAACCAATGTTCTTTTTTTAGATTC
This sequence comes from Hemitrygon akajei, assembly GCF_048418815.1. Classification (NCBI taxonomy): domain Eukaryota; kingdom Metazoa; phylum Chordata; class Chondrichthyes; order Myliobatiformes; family Dasyatidae; genus Hemitrygon; species Hemitrygon akajei. The sequence goes on along the minus strand of NC_133133.1, from coordinate 119,590,564 downwards.
CCCTACCCTGTTGCCTCCATAATTCTTCATAATTTTAATCACATCAATAAGGTCGCCCTTCAGTCTCTCATGTTCCCAGGAGTGAAGACCTGGCCAGCTCAACCTCTCTAACTCAGGGCCTCTGGAGCAATAGACAATATATTGGCTCATACCAGTTCATCCAAATAGATTGTGAATATTTCTCAAACTGTCAAAAATATTAATTAGCTAATCTAATATAATTGAAGTAGCACCTCACAGAGAAGTGACACTACAATGCCTCTTTATTAAGGTGAGAGAGAGAGCCTGTGGTACGTTAAATTTTTGGGTGAATGATTAGATTTTGTTTTACTGCAGATCACAGTCTCTCTTGCGGGGCTTTACTATTGCTTTCTTGTTGGGTGGAGGGTGTTGATGTTTTTTTTTGCTGAAGCAAGTGGGAGAAGGGAAGGGTTGATGTCTTGCTGCTGTTTCTGTCTGTGTGTGGGGCATTGGCATTCTAACTTTTGAACTGTCACTCATTCTTTAGGGCACATTTCTGCTTTTATGGATGCCTGTGAAGAACAAGAATTTCAGCTTGTACACTGTATATATTCTCTGTTATTAAATGGGACTACTGAACTTATTTATTTTTTTTTTAATCTGGGTTCTATTTATTTGTCATATGCAGAACGAAACATTAAAACTTGCAGTGAGTGCGTGAATGCATCAATGACCAACACAGTCCAAGGATATGCTGGAGGTAGCCCAACCAGCGTCTCTATGCCTCCAGTGCCAAAATGACATGTCCACAACTCACAAACCCTAACTCTACACCTTTGGAATGTGGGAGGAAACAGGAGCACCCAAAGGAAACCCACATCATCAAGGGTAAAACGTACTGACAGTGGTGGGAATTGAACCCAGGTTACTGGCACAGAAAAGCATTACGCTACCTGTTATGCGACCATGCTGCCCAGTGCACTGAGCAATAAGAAAAATCTAGTGTTTGTTCCTTATTCAGCAGATGGTACTTGAAATATACAGTATAAGATATTTCCGCTAAAGTCAATGCTGTTCAATTTAATTTTTACCAAGGTGAAACTGCCAAGTTAGTGTGGCAACAGGTGGGGTAAATGGACATGATTCTGGGAATTGAGAGATTACCAACTTCAGTTCTAAAGGACAGATTGTATGCTGACTGCAACATTTTAATCAGAAAGAGGAATGGAATAGAAAGGTTTGAAAATGATTTATTAATATGATTTATTGAGGTTTCAACAGTTTATAATAGAGTAGTTTTAGTAACAATGAACAGGGCAGAAACAGAATCTTACTTTGTTTACAACTTGTGAAGGTTTTATAAGACTCCTTTTTGCAAAACCCACCAATCCTGTTCTGTGAAGGTGAAGACAATAGATGAAATAATAAAGGAAGATCAAGTTGTCAAACCTGCGAAGGCACTGTATGATGTGTGTACATTAACTATTGTTAGATAGAATATACCTATCATGCTCATATTATTCTTAACATACAACATTAAAAAGAATCAGATGTACCGTCATATCATAATGCCTTTTAACTATTGTGTGACTCAATGTTCCACAGCCCCTCTTGTCTGTGATGATCATCAAATACTCATATAGATTACTGTCACTTACCAGCATTTGAACTTTACCCTTTGATGCTCAAGTGATGATGTGTTCTTCTTACCTAAATGTTGTGGTGTGTCCACGACGTCCTCAGCCGACGGTCCTCTTCAGTGATTGTTTCCCCAGCAGTTCAATGCATAGTCATCACCTGAAACCCCTACAATCTCCTTTTGAATTCTTTCACTAATGCTCTATTGTTTTCAGACCCTACCAGGAAAAAAGGACTATGTACCATATTGGTGCGTTTTAGAATTTAAATATCTCTATCAATTCATCCCTCAGTCATTAGAACGAAGGAGCAGTTCAATTAATTTGGAGAATGTTTGTGGTTCTTTCATGATTAATCTGTAATAACTTGTTGCATCAATAGTGTCAGAGAGATGAGTATAATTATCCATCTGTTTGTTGTGTAAAGTTAGCGTTTAAATAGATTTATAAGCAGGATGAGAAGCAGTCCAGCATATTGTCCTCTCTGAATCGGGTAGATATCTGTAGGAACAACGGATGACAAGGACCTGGCGAAGTATTAGTGGAACGGAGCGCGTGATGAAGGGGAGGGGAATGACGCTGGTTGCGGGAGAGTCACGCATGTTAGGCAGAAAGGGACAGTTGATTGCTTGGCGCTCATAGGTACTGGGTGTGTCCTATACTGAGAGAGAGAGGGTATTTCACAATATCTTTCAGCTGGTTCCTAAAAATCGTCTGGGTTATCGCGTAAAGAGCTGCGTTGGTGCAGCAGCTAAGAAGCTGCAGCATTTAGAACAGCTCTCGCAATGAATGAGATGGAATTTCTGTCCCCCGCACCAAGTAACTTAGTCGAGCCCATATTAGATTTACTGCAAGCAATGCCCATGATGAAATGAATTTCCCTGTAATGGCCAGCAACCGGCTGAGGGATTTCCTGCGGCTCTCCATCTCTGGGTCTCTGGGAGTTTCCCCAATTCCGGGACCTCGGAGTCTCTTACGAGCTCTGCTGGCCACTAAAATGAGTCTGATGGTCACTGCATTGAACAGCAGAACCAGGACAAACGGGACCACGGGGGTGAGCAGGTAATGAAGGATTGCAATTGTTCCCCAGACTGGTGAGCCCAGAATTCTATTTCGTGCACAACAAAATCTGGGATTATCAGTAATAGCCTGCACACTTGTGAGCATAAAATACCATAAAATATTATTTGAATAGCTCACAGCGGCCTTTATCCCCAGAGCCACTGCCACCATTATCTTGCTGCAGAACTTATTTTTCAGCCTCTGGGGACAAATGGTCACACATCGATCAAATGTGAAAGCGACAGTAAACCAAACCAAACAGTCGGTCGCTGGGTAAATCATAGCCTCTTAGTTGTTACACTTGCGCAGCGAAAACAAGAACTGAAGTAGGTATCCCCCGGCTTTGAAAATTCGCTTTAAACACTTCGCTTTTATGAAAGACCATTAGTACCTGTTTTCGCTAAACGAAAGAAATCTGAAGAGAATTTTCGCTTTTATGAAAAAAGCCGAAAAGCGAAAATAGTGTTTAGCGTTTGTTTTGCAGCGAGCCGCCATAGCTTTGAACTGCGTGAGATTTTCGCTCCGATTGACAGTGCTGCAATGATTGCAGAAAAGTATGAGTTTAATTTTGAATGGACACGTAGGTTTAGGGCAGGGAGCAGGATGTTTTGAGTGCTTGCATACAACTGTATGATAGAAAAATGCACGAATCTTCCAGAGTGCTCGCTGTCTTCCCGAAGAGGGAAAGTGCAACTACACTGTTCATTTCTTCGACAGTTTGAATGGGGCACGACTGCGCAAGCGCGTGAAAGTCAGCCCGTGAGGCAGCGGGAGAATTTAAAAAGCGAGTAGATTAACGGAGCGGGCGACGAAATAGCGGGAGATAGATCAGGAAGGCTTTGGCTAGAGAGGTTTCGGCGAGCAGAGGCTGAGGACAAGCTTGCTCCCATTCAGGTAAGGCCGGGTAAGTTCCTTTACTTAATTTAATTACTTTAGGAGTAGGTAATGGAGGCAGCAGTTAGGGCAGTTGAGTGCTCTGTTTGCAGTATGTGGGAAGTCAGGCCGAGCACAATTGTCTCTGATGACTACACCTGTAAAAGGTGCATCCAGCTGCAACTCCTGATAAACCGTGTTAGGAACTGGAGCTGGATGAACTTCGGATCATTTGGGAGGCAGAGGCAGAAATAAACAGGAATTGCCGGGAGATAGTCACCGCTATGAGTCAGGAGCCAGGCAGCTAGATGACTGGCAGGGGTATGAAGGGGATTAGACAGAATGAACAGAGCACATCTGTGGCCGTTCCCATCAATAATAAGTATACCGTTTTGGATACTGTTGGTGGGGACGACCTACCAGGGACAAGTTGCAGTGATTGCATCTCTGGCACTGAGACTGGACCCTCAGCTCAGAAGGGAAGGAGGGAAAAGAGCAGAGCAGTAGTGATAAGTAGATTCGATAGTTAGGGGGTAGGATAAGAGGTTCTGTGGAAGAGATCGAGAATCCCAGATGGTTTGTTGCCTCCCTGGTGCCAGGGTCTGTGATATCTCGGATCGAGTTCTCAGTATTCTCAAGAGGGAGGGTGAGCAGCCAGATGTCGTGGTCCATGTAGGGATCAATGACGTGGTTAGGAAGAGTGAGGAGGTCCTGAAAGGTGAGTTCAGGGAGTTAGGCGCCAAGTTAAAGGACAGGACCTCCAGGATTGCAGTGCCATGTGCAAGTGGGTTTAGAAATATCAAGATAGCGCAGCTAAACACGTGGCTGAAGACATGATGCAGGAGGGAGGGCTACAGATTTGTAGATAATTGGCCAGTTTTCCAGGGAAGGTTGGACCTATTCCGGCGGGACAGTTTACATCTGAACTGGAGGGGAACAAATATTCTTGCAGGTAGGTTTGCTAGAGAGGCTCCGCTGGATTTAAACTAGATAAAAGGGGGGACGGGAACCAGAGTGTAGGAACTGATGTATGGGAGAAGGAAGAAAAAGAAGATAGTAAAGTTGCTTGCACAGTTGGTGATCAACTGAGATCCTTCCTACAGTCGCCACTCTCCTCCTATACCTAGTATTCCATGAGGAACACCTTGCTTTACATAAGTTACACATCCTCCTCCTCCCCCCTTTCTCTTGTCTCGCCTTACTGCCTCATAACCAAATAAAACAAAATCTAAATTAGTTTTTAACCAGGTCTCCTGGATACACACAACATCTGGCTTTTCTCTTCTACTAGCTATAAACTGCTTGAAACCTTGTCCATTACTAATCAGGCTTTTTTCATTATATTTAAGAATTAGCATTATTAGTAATATCAACCCACACATCCTGTCTCTTGACTGTACCCTGAGTTCATCATTTACCTCTATCCATTTTAATCCTATCATACCCAAATGGTGCTCTGCAGCTTTCACAATAATCTGAATCCTTTCAGTTTTAGATTTGATCTCACAAGTTGCATTTACCACTCCTGCTATAAAGGTCACCAATTTCTCCTTTCTTGAGCTGCCACTTGCTCTTTGCTACATCCTCTCTCATTCATTTTCTTCTGTCTTGCCAACTTGACTGCCTCAGCATATGAGACTTTTTCCTTCACACTTATCTTCTGCACTTCCACCTCTTTTTTCACCACTTCAAATCCCCAGTACGCTACACTATGATTACCTCCACAATTATAGCTCTTTGGTCCCACTCCCTCTCCACATTTTCTGTATTCATGTTCCCCACCAGACCTTGCACACCTTCTCTTTCCTTTGCACACTTTGGCCACATGCACAAACTCCTGGCAATTGAAACATCTCATAGGTTTTGGTATATATTCTCTTAAATTGTATCTCAGAAATCCAAGATACAACTCCTTTGAAGGCACCTTATCCTCAAATTCTACCAGAACAGTTTCAGTCTCCCTTTTCTCTGCTCCCCTTGTCATTCTTTTCACACTCTTCACTGAACTATTCCTCACCCTTAAGTTCTCCACTAGCTCCTTCATATTAACACTGAGGGGAACACCAGAGATAATCCCCTTGCAACCATTGACCAACTCTTACAACCCTGGACACTTCGACTTTCCCAACATTAGTCACCTTCATTGCCTTCTCCATCCGCTCTTTAGTTTTACATCCTGTCAGCAGGTTTCCATCTCCTAAAATTCTCACATGGTTCACTTCCCCTACTTGCACTTAAGCAGATTGATGTTCTTTACTCCCCCTTCCCCCTCAAATCCTACCACTACATGTAGCACTGTTGCCCTCAGGCCCTTCTCCTCAACTTCTCTTCCCTCATTTTCCAATCCACCTACACTAGACCCACCTCCTTTCTTTCTCTTCCGACCCATTACCTTCCTATTCTTAGTCCCTCACCCCACCTCTTCCCACTCAAACTCCGTGCTGCTGCTGTCAGCATCAGTCTCCCTCCCTGCCATCCTATCAGAGTTTGCAAGGGATCAAGTACGAATATCGTTCCTGACCTATACAGGCAGTCGGGCAATATTCACACAGAATGACCCCACAACACCCCAGCAGTTCCTCAGCACCAAGTCCAGGCCAGAGAACAAACTTCAAAACAAGGCAGCCTTTTTCCAAGCCACCCAACTGAAGCTGAACCCAGGAGCTATTTATGTAGACAGCCCAAAATCAGAATCAGGTGCCTCAATTGAGGCACCCCAACAGAACAAAGGGAAAACTAGAAAACCTGGAATAAGGATCGATGGACCGGACCGTGACCTGGAATACAGACTTCACGGACCGGACCATGACACTTGGGGTAGGATGTCACATGACACTCACAGAAACAAAGTCACAGATTCCCAGTACATCTCGTACCATCCCAGGAATTGAAACTGGGATACATATCACACAGATTCCCAGTACATCACGTACCATCCCAGGAATTGAAACTGGGGTTCATAACAAAAGGCACATCAAACTTTACAGAAGTAGCTGTAAACCACATGACTTGATGTAACTGATATCACAGTACATAAAACGCTGGCGAGGAATTCAACCTCTGTCTCCCATGTGATGAGTGGGAATTCTTCCAATGAGTGACCAATAGTGATAAGTTAAAACAGTGTCCGTATCCCACTATCATCAGTGAAGCAGATACATCTGCAGTCAGAATAATGAAAGCAAACATTTCCAATTATACACTTTATAATACAGACCTTAAGCCCATGATATCGTTCCAACATTTTAACCTACGCTAAGATTAACCTGACCGCTCCTTTCCACATAGCCCTGCATTTTTCTGTAATCCATGCCCTTATCTAAAAGTTTACTAAATGTCCCTAATATACCTGCATTTACCACCACAAACAGCAGTATGTCATGTGTTCTAACTACACTGTGTTCAAAGATAAATCTCACCGCTTATCCACCATATAATTTTCTCCAAATGCTTTAAAATTGTGCCCCACACCCTGTTTTACTTATTTCCACCCTGGGGAAAAAATATCTAACTATCTATTTGATCGATGCCTCTTACTATCTTGTACACCTATATCAAACCACCTCTGGAACCCCTTGGCAAAGAGAAAAGCCCAAGTTCACTCAACTTTTCCTTGTATGATGTGTTCTCTAATCCAGCAGCAGCCTAGTAAATCTCCTCTGCACACTCTCTAAAGTTTCCACATCCTTCTTATATGAGGAGATCAGAAACATACACAATATTCCAATTGTGGTCTAACCAGGGCTCTATATGGTTACATCATGGCCCCTATTCTTAATTCCCCAGCTGATGAAGACCAGCACACCAAACGCTTACCAAACACCTTTTTAGCAACTTCCTCAACTTACAAGGCAACATTAAGGGTTCTATGGATATGGTCCACAAGATCCTTCAGTTCCTCCACACAATCAAGAATGCTGCCATGAACTCAATATACTGCCTTCAAATCCAACCTTCCAAAAGTGAATTACTTCACACATTTCTGGTTTGAGTTCTATCTACCATTTCTCTGCCAGCTTTGTATTTTGTCCCTGCCTCATTGTTACCTGTGACTACCTTGTACATGATTCATAACTCCATCAACCTTCATCTCATCTTAAAGGTTATTTACCCACTCTTTCACTTCCTCATCCAAGTCATTTATAAATATCACAAATGGTAGGGATCACAGAGCAGATGCCAGCAGAAACCCTGCTGGTCAGCAACCTCAAGGCAGCATATACTACATCTACAACCACCCTCTATCTTCTCTGGTCAAGCACATTCTGAATCCGTACAGCCAGATTCCCTTGGGTACCCTGTCTCCTGATATTCTGAATGAGCCTACCATGGGAAACTTATCAAGTGCCTTCCTGAAAACCATGTACATCACATCCACTGCTCCACCCGTATCAGTGTGCTTTGTTACATCCTCAAAGTATTCAAACAGCTTCATGAGGCAAGATCTATCCATTTCAAATCCATACTGACTATCCCTATGCTTCTCCAAATATTCATATGTTCTATCTCTAAGAATCTTCTCTAATAATTTGCCCAACACTGAAGTAAGACTCACTGGTTAATAATTTCCTGGGTTATCCTTACTTCCTTTCCTGAAAAAAGCAATATCACCTGCCTCTCTCCAATCATTTGGTACTATTGCTGCGGCCAGTGATGATGCACAGATCATTGCCAAAGGTGCAGCAAACTCTTCCCTCACAACCGGCCGTAAGCTGGGGTATAGACAATCTGGTCTTGATGACATATCTAACCTAATGTTTTTAAAACCTTCCAGCACATCCCCTTTCTTCATGTTAACATAATCTATCATACAACCTGTTTTATGCTGTACTCACAAAGAACAAGATTGCTCACTTGAGAGAATATGGAAGAAAGGAATTTATTAAGAACCTTGAACCTTCTCTAACTACAGGCAGATGTCTTCTCTTCATTCTCCTGTTCTTCATGTAAGTGTAGAATGCATTGGGACATATCTTAATCCTTCTCACAAAGGCTTCTTGTGGCACCTTCTTGCTCTCCTAAATCTTTTCTTCAGCTCCTTCCTGGCTACTTTGTTAATCTATAGAGTCTTGTCTGATCCTTGCTTTCTAAACCTTAAAGAAGTTTTTTTTTTCTCTCTCTCTCTATCCTTCCTTACAGTTTTGCTGCTCACGCCATCTAACCGCCTACCCTAAAGAAGTAGTAGGTTCAATCCTTTCATTCTCTGTTATGCTTCCTCCCTCTTCCTAATGTTGTTTTAACCCTCCCAGATAGCAGCAGGGAGCCTCGCTGCCTGAATTTTGGCGTCCTCTGGTCAATCCCTCTTGCACAGCTCACGCCTATCCAATAAGAGATTCCATGACACAGAGTCCTGAAACCCTGACTACAGCACCGGATCCTCAACCACATGTCCAGTGGCTCTAAAGTTCTGTTCCCACCCTCATTTGCACATGACACTGGGAGTAATCCATCAATTACTGCATGAGGTCCTCTTCTTTATTTCTCTGTTAATTCCATGTATTCACCTCATCCCTCTTTTTATTTCTCTCATTGATTCCAACATGTTCCACAACCTCTGGCTGCACACATGCACCCTTAAGAACATTCTTTAGCCACACTGAGAAATCCCTGATCCTAAAGAATGAGAGCAGCACACCATCCTGGGAAAGTACTGCTGAGATTTCAGAACCAAAATAGCATTCAATAACCATAACAGTACGCCTTTGGAATGTGGGAGGAAACCGGAATATTCAGGAGGAACCCAAAATCTTATTGAGGAGAATGAACAAACTCCTTGCATACAGATGCAGAAATTGAACCCGGGCCACTGGTGATGTAAGGTGTTACTCTGTCTGCTACACTTCCATGTTGCACACTACTAGGATAGTGAGGAAGCAAGGGGAATGAGGGTCATCATTCGCCAAAACATAGGCAGTATTATTGGAGGGAGCTCATGGTACAACTTCATAAAGGTTGGTCATAGCAGGAATATTTTGTGTAGTTCCAGTATCTACATTAAAGGGAGGGTATGCTTGCACAGCAGAGGGTGCCATTTTAAAGGTTCAAAGAGGTACAAAGGTTCATTTTATTGACAATGCATGTATTGAATTGAACTGAATTGATTTTGAATGTATTACATACATCCTTCATGTCCATGAGGAGAAAAAATCTTTTTATCTGTCTAAATATGCAATGTGCAATTTAGTGTAATTTATAATAAATGGTCTCTACAACAATATAACATTGAAATATCCTGTGTCAGCATTAGTTAATCAGTCTGATGGCCTGGTGGAAGAAGCTGTTCCAGAGCCTGTTTTTCCTAGCTTTTATGCTGTGGTATCACTTCCCGGATGGTAGCAGCTGGCACAATTTGTGGTTGGGGTGATTCAAGTCCCCAATGATCCTTCGGGCATTTTTTAAACACCTATCTTTGTAAATGTCCTGAATAGTGGGAAGCTCATATCTACAGATGCACTAGGCTGTCTGCACCACTCTCTGCAGGGTTCTGCAACTGAGAGAAGTACAGTTCCCATACCAGGCAGTGATGCAGCCTGTCAGCATGCTCTCAATTGTTCCCCTCTAGAAATGTCTTAGGATTTGGGGACCCATACCAAACTTCTTTAAATGTCTGAGATGAAAGAGGTGCTGTTGTGCCTTTTTCACCTCACAGCATGTATGTACGGAGCATTTGAGATCCTCTGTGATGTGTATGCCAAGGAACGTGAAGCTCTTCACCCTCTCAATCCCAGATCCATTGATTGCAATAGGGGTTAGCCCGTCTTCATTCTTCCTGTATTCCACAACCAGCTCTTTGTTTTTGCGACATTGAGAGAGAGGTTGTTTTCTTCACACCAATGTGTCAGGGTGATGACGTCTTCTCTGTAGGTATCCTCATCATTATTTAAGTTTAGGCCAATCAGTGCAGTTAGATCTGATATTTCTTTATCCTAGGTAGGCATTAATTACATAATGATAAAGGGTCATGGAAGAAAAGACATCTACTAACCAATCCCCCCACCCACCCCCCCCCCCCCCCCCCGCATGAAAAATTACAATTTCTGTTATGAGGATACACTGGACAAACTGTGCTAATTTTCTTTAATGGGGGAAAGCTGACAAGGGTTCTGACTGAGGCATGCTATGTTATAAGGAGCACTATTAGAGTTTATGGTAATAAACAACTTCAGCAGATCGAGATTCCATCCATATACACAGGTAAGTGGAGTTTAGATCAGATGTGCAAACTGTAACATTTTTGGAAAGTACAACCGAGGATGACTTTTGCAGTCAATAGCAGTGATCTGCAGAGTGTTGTAAAAAAAACAACTTTGGTGTGCAAGTATGTCTTTTGCTGAAAGTGATATCAAATGTAGTCACCTAGGAGAAGACCTCTTTTGGCATGCTGGCCAGCATAAGCCAGAGCAATGGTACAAAATTTGGGCTTCATGTACAAGGCTCTGGTGATACCACACTTAGAGAGCATCTTGCTCAGCTATCGTCACCTTGGTATTGGAAAGATTTTATTCAATTGGAAAGTGTACAGAAAATACTTACAAGCATGTTTCCAGGACTTGAGGGACTGGGATATAGGGAATGGTTGGAGACATTAGGATTCTTTGGAGTGCAGGAGAATGACAGGTGATATTAGAGATGTCTAAACAATCATGAGGGGCATAAAGTGAAGGCACTGTGTCATTTTCACAAGATTGGGGAATCAGGAATTTAAAGGGCATAATTTTAAGGGAAGAGGGAAAAGATTTCATATGAACTCCAAGAACAATTATTTTCAGCAAACAGTGGTATCTATGGGGAAGGAACTGTCTGAGAAAGGGAGTAATAATGTTTTTAAAAGACACACACAAAATGCTGAAATAACTCAGCAGACCAGGCAGCATCTATGGAAAGCAGTACAGTTGGTGTGTTGGGCCGAATCCCTTCGGCAGGATTAGAAATAAAAAGCTAGGAAGTTGATTGGTGAAAGAGACAGAAGGTCATGCAATAAAGAACAAAGGTCGGTGCTGGAAAAGCACCAGAGTGAGGTGATGGGTGTGTAAAGAGGTAACATGAGAGAGGGACAATGGAATGGAAAATGGCGAAGGGGGGGGCGTGTTGGTGGAGGCATGACTGGAAGTTTGAGAAATTGATATTCATGCCATCAAGTTGGAATGGCAATATTTAGAAGGACATACATTAAACGCTGGCAAATAGGAGGAGCTTGGATCCGGATTAAGGTCAGCATGGGTTAGTTAAGCAAAGAGCAATTTCCATCTGAAATGATTCTGTCCCTCAATATCAGGTTAAGGTGAGGATTTGGAGATTTTGAGAGTATCTGAGGAAGATTTTTCTTCACTCAGAGGATGGCTGCACACTAGAGGGCATTGTACCTGTGGGGTAGTTGAGGCAAGTTCTCTCACAATGGTGAAGAAGCGTCTTTGTAAATACTTGAATCACTGGTGCATTGTAGGCTGAGACCAGGTACATAGGATTAGTGTGGATGTGGATTTGATGGTTGACATAGACATAATGCATCAAAAGGCCTGTTCCTGTGCTGTCTGACTCTGTGGCTCAATGGCCTTGGACTAAATGTATTGGTGAGATCTCAGTTTACATCATGCAATCTTCCTGCAACTAAGCCAAAACTAATTTACATTACCGATTATATGCTGAATCTCTGTATAGACTTTCTGAGACAGGTATATACAGGCACACAGCTTCCTCATTAACAAGGCCATTGCACCTTATCACTGTGGTATATTAAACTGAAGTCCCTTTTCAAGGTCAATATGGGTGATTAACATTTATCCACCGACTCTGCCAACTATCATACTCCACAAATGTTTTCAGCATCCTCCTTATGGCCCCATTAATGCAAACCTAGAGAATGTTTCTCAAGAAACTGGGTTGAACTGATCTTCTGAAACAAGTCATGGGCATAAACGGCTCAAACACATTACAAATCACAATCTCACAAGACTAAATGATCCATTATTTCCAACTTGATTTTCTCTCATTTTACCACATCGCAATACTTTCCGAATATAGTGACTTCCAGTTTCTTTTGATAATCTCCTGTGTGGAAATATGTTGAAGGACTTCCAAAAGATTATGTAGTTCTAGCCATTGTTTTACCCTCAGATGTGCTGCAAGCTACCACATCAAAACACCAGCAAGCAGTTTGTCGACAGCAGTTCAGTTTAATAAATCCTTATTGAATCAACCCAAATCCACTTTAATCACCTTGGTTAACGGTTACAGATTCTATCGTGACAGTATCTATTTTTTTTTCCCCCAATTCGTGAAGCCAGTAAAGCTTGACGAAGTTTCAATGGCTTCGCACTCCGATATTAAATCGTGTTGAGACATTTGCATTCCATTTGTTTATTGTATTATTGAGACACAGAATGAAACAGGCCCTTTCGGCCCTTTGATCCGTGCTTCCCACACCCACCAGTTTAACTCTAGCCTAAATCATAGGACAGTTTACAATGACCAGTTAAATTGCTAAATAATATGTCTTCATACTGTGGGAGGAAATCAGCCAAACTAGCAGAAATCCATGCTTTCAAGGAAGAGCCTATAGATATCTGATTTGCAAGTACTGGGAACCTGGAAGCAATAGAATTTTGATTATGAAGTCTTGATATGATTGTGACTGGATGTTCATCACTCTGGATAGAAAGGACAACAGCCCTGCTGACTGTTTTCTGCTCATTTTGCTAAAGGCTTCTGTATATAAGGGATTCAGCTATTTGTTCATTACCTGCAATTAAAATCAGTCTCTATGGTGCTGGATTGTGTCACTGATGCGTCTTTCTCCTGTATTAATGAGGGTTCCTTTCATTATATGCTTGGAACATCAGTAACAGCGGGTTCTCTAGAACCAGCAGAAATTAGTAGCAAATGAATGAGAGAGGGTCAACTCTGTGAACAGTAGAGTGGAAGAGGAACGAGATCCATCAGAATATGAGAACAGATGTGTGGAATATTCCAGAAATGGGGAGAAATGTATTCTGGGCAACTCACTATATATTTGCAGATGTGGACTGGCTGACACTGGATGACCGGATCTACTATGCACTCGTGACAATTCAACAAATTTACCTTCCCGTTCTTGCTATTGTTGCTGTTCCTGGTGATTCTCTCAATCCATCTACTAATTCCAAGATGTGCCTAACTAGCTCAGTCTTCATGAAGATCATTCTCCCTTCCTTACTGGTGTTACAGGTATTAATTATGTAAACTCTTGCAGTTCTTTTAAGTTGCTTACACACCACTGTTAAGTTGGGTGTTTTAATTAAGTTATATCAACAGTAAATCTTGATAGTGTTTTTGTGTCTGTCATTTCAATATTTGGAAGTTTGGGGACTATTTTTAGGCTATCAACTATTGATTCCTGTCGACTAACTTCACTCTCTCCTGTGACTGAAGCAAACAGTTTTGCACTCAATTTTCTTCTGGAAATTTAGCCATTAAACATTGTTTACACTAGCAACAACTCCGACAGCCATCACATTCCATTCTGGACATGTGCATTGAAAGTTTTCATTGTGCTATCATCTTCCCCAGCAGCTTTTGTTGAGAGGTTTGATAAACAAGAATTCCACCTAGAATTTACAGTGCTTTACAAATTTCAATCCAGTGGTTGTTAATATTTATTACCAATCTTTTGATTCTGAGCATATTGCAAAATGGACTCACCGTTTCAGAGAGACGCATTGCCCTGTATGTTCACTACAACTTCATAAACGAGTTGTTTCCCTGTATTATGTCTCTCTCTCAAAATCTCCTTCTCTTACATCCTTCTCTATATCTCTCCCGCCCTGGCTTTGTCCCTCTCTTAATCTTTCCCTCGCTCCCTCCCTCAATCCATCCCTCCGTCAGAGTAAAAGGAAGATAACACACTGCAGAGAAAGGCACATAGCCTTTTTTTTTTCAAATTGCTATTGAATAGAAAGAGCCATCTCTTTGGTATCACACTCTCTTCTTTATCAAAGTCTTTTGGTATCCAATATCAGTCTTTGCCAAGCAATAAACTTGCATGATTATAACAAATCATTCATTAGCGGGAACTCTGCATTTAATATCATTGCCCTTCTCTGAACAGAGGAAAAACAAAGTTCTTCATACATTGTTAAACCAATGGTCCCTCTTGTTTATCCTCCTCTGCATCTTCTCTGAGTGCTTGACATGACTGCTAACGTCTTTGGCTCGGAAATGGATAGAGTAGACAAACAGTGTCCGCAGGCATAAACAATATCATTCCTGCATTCAATTCCTGATGCCAGTGAGTGATTTTTATGTTGCAGGGATTGTTTTTGTGTTAAGGATCCAACACACTCAGGTTAAGTGCACAACAAAGGGCAAGAAAGAATTGGACTGATTTCACCCACTTGCTACGTTATAGCCAGCCCCCCTACACACACTCACACTAGTGACCCAGGATCACTAGGTAAAGGTCAAACGATGAAACAGGCAACTTTCTACTCACAACCCATAACTTACATATAATAATTAGGAACACAAAGCTGGACTGAGTCCCTCACATTTGCCCAAGGTCTTTGGGTGATGCTCAGGAGCTGGAACAAGTACTCCTACTTTGACAACAGCCGTGGGTACTTCCACATGCTTGTCAGTGGAAACCTATACTGATTACCTGAAGTTGCTATTTATAGCCACATAGGTACACTGGTAAACTACATGACCATCAGGAACAGAAACGTTGGCTATCTCCACTTCACCAGTTCAGGATCAGAGTCGCTGAAGCTTGGGTGGTGAGAGGGACAACACCGACAGCTCTGTGTTCCAGGATATTGATGTTTCCAAGGTGATGAAATGGAGGTGAGGGATGGAAAGTATCACCAGCTGAACTCAGAAAGAATATACTGGAGGACTCATCCACTGAGGCAGTATGGGTTGAGCTCAAAAATAGTAAAAGTATGATAACTGTGTTGGGATTTATCTGTACTGTATGCCTTCTAAAATCCTCTTGGAGATAGAGGAATATAAATATTGGTAGATTATGGAATATTGTATAATTAACACGGTTGTAGTAATGGGTACATTTAACTACCCTAAGATTGACTTGGTTTCCTTTTTGTCAGAGGCTTTGATGGGTCAATATTTGTTCAAGAAACAGTAAAAGGCTAATCCAACAGGAGAAGCTATATTAGGCATTGTTTCAGAAATTATCCTTGCCAGGTGATTGGAGTTTCACTAGGGTAGCATTTTAGGAAAAGGGATCAAAGCTCCTTAGGTGTTTAGATAGTGGGAGTCATTTGAATACCAACTGGTCAGAGTTGAGATGCACAACACAGTTCATGGTAGGATCTTTAACAGAGATGATATACAGGGGATCTTGGGGTGCAACTCAATAGCTCCCTTCACAGGTTAATAGGCTGGTAAAGAAGAGAAATGGCATGCTAGCCTTCTCAGTCGAGGATTGAGTTCAAGAAGCGGGATGTTACAGCTTTACAATTATTCAGCTAGGCTGCATCTTGAGTATTATATTAAGTTCTGATCACCCCATCATAGGAAGGATGTAGAGGGTTAGAATAAGGTGCAGAAGAGGTTCACTCAGGCGCTCCATGGATTGAAGCTATGTAATAGAAAGAGAGTTTGCACAAGCTTTGGGTTGTGTTCACTGGAGCGAAGGAGTTTGTAAGATTATGAGAGGTATAATCCCAAGAATCACCTGCTGATGAGTCAGTTTTGGGTACAAGATAGAACACATATTTAGGTGATCCCACAATAAGTCATTCATAACCAATGCAACTAAGGTCTTGATTGGTGAATTCAGGAAGGTGAGGGAGAGTGAATATACGGCAGTCCGTACTGGAGGATTGGCAGATGGGACAGTCAGCAGTTTTAAATTTTAGGCCATTAATATAACAGGGGAAAAAAAAGACATTTTATTATCCTGACATGATCAGTGAATCTGTTACCTTATTCTTTGGCCTCATACATAATCCTCATGTTTATTTCCCTCCCCGCAGTGAACATTGTGACAATTGCGATTCTATCCCGGGGGAAGTGCGGACTCTCCAAAGTTGTCACTCACTACCTGGTTGCCATGGCAGCGGCAGATCTTCTGGTCGTTATTCTCGACCTGATTTTGAGGCAGATTCCGATTGTTTATAAGAATTACTTCAGTTTCCTGTTTTCGTTGCGCATGTGTAACATTCAGGCGGCCATGATTTACGCTGCCACGGACTGCTCAGTTTGGTTTACAGTCGCTTTCACATTTGATCGATGTGTGGCCATTTGCTTCCAGAGGCTGAAGACTAAATACTGCACTGAGAGAATGGCAGCAGTTGTCCTGGGGACAGTGACCGCTGTGAGCTGTTCAAAGAACATTTTCTGGTATTTTATTCTCACAAGTAAGTATTTTCTTGTTAATAACCCTAGATTTTGCTTGTCAAGAAATGGTGCTTCAGGTACTCCAATCTGGGGAATAATTGCTATCCTCCATTACCTGTGGTCCCATTTATCCTGGTTCTGCTGCTCAACGCAGTGACGATCAGACACGTTTTGGTGGCCAGCAGAGCCCGCAAGAGACTCCGAGGTTCCGACACTGGGGAAACTCCCAGAGACCCAGAGATGGAAAGCCGCAGAAAATCCCTCATCCTATTGCTGGCAATTTCGGGGAACTTCATTTCATTATGGACATTGTTTACAGTAAATTATATATGGGCCAAACTGTATAAGTTGGTGCGGGGGACAGAATTTCCACCTTATTCAATGCAGGAGGTAGCCTTCATGCTGCAGCTCCTTAGCTGCTGCACGAATACGGCTCTTTACTCTGTGACCCAGACGCTCTTTAGGGAGCAGCTGAAAGATATTGTTAAATATCCTCTCACTCTCTTTATAAAACACACCAAGTTCCGACGAGGGCCAATCAATCCACTGCCTCGTTCTGCCTAACATATATGGTCTTCCGGCACACCACTTTCCTTTAACACACTCTCCGTTCCACTGAAACTTGGCAAGGTCCATGTCACAAGCTGTTCCTATAGTTCATGACCCTCGTCGACCAGATTTGGAGTGGATAATGTGGTGGGCTGCTTATCATCCTATTTGTGAATCAGTCTTTGCTATTTAAAATGCCATCATTTCATAGCCAACTGATGGATAATTGTCTTCCTCTGTCTAACATTTTTAAAGCGACAAATTATTGCAGATATTGTAGATTAATAAATGAATTTAAAATGAATGAACCACAAACTTCCTCCAGTTAATTCAACAAATCGTTCTTTCGAAAGAAAAAGTGGTTGAAAGATGATTTGAGGGAGATATATAAATTATAAAAGGCATAGTTATGGTCCATAGCCGTTTTTCATGGTTGGGTCTGAACCAAATAGAGCAAAGTGAGGGGAAAGAATTTTAAAGGGGATTAGAGGGGTTTCAGCTGACCACGAAGAAAGGAACAAATCAATAGGAACATCGTCTGGAGGATAGTTGCAAGGACACATGAATCAGTTAAGCTTCAAAGGCTGTTATGTAGTAATAGGATACAAAAGTATTTGATTGTCATCATAGACATTGGGTGGGTGAGGAGAGACATTGAGTCACACAGCAGGGTAAAAAGCCCTATGATAGATGGTGCAAGTGACTCTGTTTAATGTTGTATGCTGGAAATAATGAGTGTGAGTATGACGGGTGTACCCTATCAAACAATTAACAGATATTGTGCACACATTTTACAGTGCTTTCCCTGGTTTGACAACTTTATCGTACTTGAACTTGCTTGCATTCTCAACAGGATTGGCGAGATTTGCAAAATGGAGTCTTATAATACCTTTACCAGTTGTGAACAAAATAAGATTCTGTTTCTACCTTTAATTTTATTGTTACTAATATTACACTGTTATAAACTGCTCAAGACTCAATAAATCATACTTGTGCCTTTTTCCATTCCGTAACTCTTTCTGATCAAACTGTTGCAGGAAGCATACCATGTTTCCATTCAAACTGAAGATGCTAATCTTTCAAGTCCCAAAATCACATTGATGTAGCTCGGTTGTTGCGACACCAATTGGGCAGTTTCAGTTTGGTCAAAATTAAAACAATTAGCATGATCCTGTACACTAACTGTCTTCTACTGTGTATTTTAAATACCACCTGATCAATAGGGACCAAACAACAGATCGTATTGATTGCTCAGTACATTTCTCCTGGTATATTGGGCAGTAGGATAGCATTACATTTAGCATAATGCTTTATATTGCCAGTAACCTGGGTTCAATTCCCATCACTGTCAGTACATTCTCCCCTTGATGGCATGGGTTTTCTTTGGGTGCTCATGTTTCCTCCAACTTTCAAAAGATGCAGGGTTAGGGTTAGTGAGTTGTGGGCATGGAATCTTGGCATTGGAAGTGTGGAGCCAGTAACTGGACTACCTCCAGCACATCCGTGGACTGTTGGTCATTTATTCAGATAACACACACTGTATTTTTTTCAAATTTCCTAGTGTATGGGACAAGTGAGTAAACCTTACATAAAGAAAATTCGTGTTCTTTACAAACATCGATGAAAATAGAAGAGTGCCCAAATAATCACTGACGGTAAAAGTGTTAGAACCCCAAAGTCCCCCACATGCACAAACAGCAGCAAAGCATTGACCATCCCCCATCTATTTCACCAAAAAATCATCAGCACACTCCTCCCAGAAAGTAAGATACAGCAATCCCCCCAAAATGATCATGATCTACAGAACAACAAAAACTAACGATTTCCTGACAATTTGACAGACCGCAGGGTCTCACTCCCTTCATAAAGGGGCAGAGAGATGTCACTGTTCTGTGAGGTGTTAGTTGACTTCAATTAGATTAACTAATCTAACTTGCTTTGACAGTTTTAGAAATGTTCTCAATCTATTTGGGTGAACTGTTATGAACTGATACATTGTGTATTGCTTCAGAGGCCTGGAATTATGTAGGATGGGCGGGCTAGGTCTTCACTCTTTGGAACTTAGGAGACTAAAGACGAACTTATGGATGTGTTTAAAATTACGAGAGACGTAGATAAGCTGTATGGCAACAATATTTTCCCGAGGGTAGCGGAGTCTAATATTGTGCATTGATTTAGGATGTGAGGGAAATGATTCTGAAAGACCAACAAGGGGCAACATTTTCATGTAGACAGTGGTGAGTAAATGGAATGTTCTGCCAGAGGAAGTGGGTGAAGCATAGATGATATTATTATTTAGGACCTAGAGGGAAATGAGCTGAACACAGGCTATTGGGCCTGGGGTAATGGACAATACGGTAAGCATAAACTCTTTTGGAAAAAAGGGTCTGTAACAATGCTGTATTGCTCGCTATCTGTATTGTTACAATTGAATGGTTTGCTTAAGTGGACACTTAAGTCTGCGGCTTTTTTCTCAAATGAAGTATACATTTGAAATATTCACTTTGTCATTTGAGACTGGCCAAATGCTTGATTTTATGCAGCAAAGCTGAGGTTCTTTTGCATCTTGTTTTCCCTTGATTAGATATTAGAAGCATGATATATTCTAGAGTATTTACCAACTTTATTCTCCACAGGTAATTGATATAAATTCAAAGATTCAATGTAGATTTATTTTGTATATAGTACACAGCCCTGAGACTCATCGTCCCGCAGACTGCACAAGATAAAAACCATGTAACCCATTCAAAGAAATATATCAAACACCAATGTGCAAAAAACTGAAGAATTCACCAAACTTCAAATAAAAGTAAAACAAAAAAAAAGAATATAAAACGCAAAGTAATTGATCAGAGCATATCCTGTTCAATACAATCCAGTGCCGTATCTCTCAATATCTATGACAATCTCTGGCTTTCAGGTCTGGCAATCCGGGCCTGTACCACAATACCAAGTATGATTTGCAGAAGTCTATTTCAAAGGCAAAAAGACAATTTTGAACAAGGTTGGAGGCGATATGAGATGCATGGCAACTCTGACAGGGTCTGCACTATATTACTTCCTGTAAAGCGAAACCCAATAGTATGAATGGCAGCGAAGCTTCACTATCAGATGAACTCAACTCCTTCTATACATGCTTTGAAAGGGAGAATATAACTACAGCTGTGAAGATCCCTGCTACACCTGATGACACTGTGATCTCTGTCTCAGAAGCGGATGTTAGACTATCTCTAAAGAGAGTGAACTCCTGCAAGGCAGAATGTCCCGATAGTGTACTTGGTAAGGCTCTGAAAACCTGTGCCGGCCAACTAGCGGGAGTATTCAAGGACATTTTCAACCTCTCACTGCGACGGGCAGAATTTCACACTTGCTTCAAAAAGGCAACAGTTTTATCTGTGCCTTAGAAGACTAATGTGGGCTGCCTTAATGACTATCACCTGGTAGCATTCACATCGACAACAATGAAATGCTTTGAGAGGTTGGTTATGACTGGACTGAATTCCTGCCTCAGCAAGGACCTGGACCCTTTGTAATTTGCTTATTGCCACAATAGGTCAGCGGCAGACGCAATCTCAATGGCACTCCACAAGGCTTTAGACCACCTAGACAACACAAACACCTACATGAGAATGTTTTTCATCGACTACAGCTCAACATTTAGTACCATCATTCCCACAATCCTGATTGAGAAGTTACAGAACCTGGGCCTCTGTGCATCCCTCTGCAATTGGATCCTTTACTTCCTAAACGGAAGATGACAGCCTATGCAGATTGGTGATAATATATCCTCCTCACTGACGATCAACACTGGTGCATCTCAGGTGTGTGTATTCACTACTCCAATCTCTGTATACATATGACTATGGCTATGCACAGCTCAAAGGTCATCTACAAATTAGCTGATGCTGCAACCATTGTTGGTAGAATCTCAGGTAGCGACGAGAGGGTGTACAGGTTTGAGATATGTCAACTGGTGGAATTGTGCCACAGCAACAATCTGGCACTCAACGTCAGTAAGATGTAAAAGCTGATTATGGACTTCAGGAAAGGTAAGACGAAGGAACAATATCAATCCTGAGAGGGATCAGAAATGGAGAGAGTAGGCAGCTTGATGTTCCTTGGTGTCAAGATCCCTGAGGATCTCACCTGGTCCCAACATATTGAACTAGTCATAAAGACAGGGGCTATACATTATCAGGAGTTTGAAGAGATTTGGCATGTCAAAAAATATACCCAAAATTTCTATAGTTGTACGGTGGAGAGCATTCTGTCAGGCTGCATTACTGTCTGATATGAAGGGGCTACTGCACAGAACCGAAAGAAGCTGCAGAGGGTTTTAAATCTAGTCAGCACCATCTTGAGCCCTAGCCTAGAAAATACCGAGTACATCTTTAGGGAGCGGAGTCTTAAAAAGGCATCATTCTTTATTAGGGACATGCAGCACCCAGGGCATGCCCTTTTCTCACTGTTACCATTAGTACGTGCAACAGAAGGCTGAAGGCACACACTCAGTGACTAAGGAACAGCTTCTTCCCCGCTGACATCTGATTGCTAAGTGGACTTTGAAGCTCTGGACACTACCGCACTTTTTTTAAAATATACAGTTATTCTGTTTTGACACAATTTTAAAAAAATCTATTCAATATACGTAATTGATTTACTTGCTTATTTATTTTTATGTTTTACATTATTATTTTTTCTTTCTCTGGTAGATCATGACTCGTATTGAACTGCTGCTGCTAAATCACATTCTGGTGATAATAAACATGATTCTGATACACAAATCCACAGACCACGTCAACAGAGCCTTGCCCTAGTCCCAGCAAAAGGGGAAAAACGTCCATCTGTGTGCAGGCACCTTAAACTCTTGTGTTTATTGATTTTAATCATCCTCAATTCTTTAATCAGTGAAGTCAGCAAGAAATGGCATCAAACATGGGCTGATGCCTCCTCATCAGGCTTCTTGGCCTTCAATTGAAACCTCACTGAACTCCCTCGGGGACAGCAAAGCATGAGATCGCTTGATCAGCCTGAAAACACATCACCAAAATGTAGATCATAGGCTCCAATTACAGCAAAACCACATTTGAAAGAAAGAGATGAAGTAAATGAAGTGAGGCACGATTTTCAATAATGAGCACCAATCAGATTCATCGGGTGTAACTGGCTTCCTCATCAGGGTTTTACTCTGTCTCGGGTCTTTATTTTCTGATGTGGTCTTCTAACAGCAAACATTGGGTTGGTTAAATATCTGGCTTATTTACTTACCACATTTGTATATCGACCTTATGCAGGGAGTGTTACACCATACTCTGCAAGTCCTCCAGAAGCAGCAACTAAGACGTCTGGTCCTCAAGTGTTTTGACTGAGTGAAAGGGCAAATTTTAATCTGTTTTGGACTATAAGGCAATGAGACATAGGAGCAGAATTAGAACATTCAGCATATTTAGTCTGCTCCGTCATTCTATCATGGCTGATTCTAGATCCCATTCAATTCCATACATCTGCCTTCTCGCCATATCCTGTGATGCCCTGACCGAACTGGAAACTATCAACTTCCTTAAATATACCTACTGACTTGGCCTCCACTGCAGTCTGTGGGAGAGCACTCCACAAATTCAAAACTCTCTGGCAAAGGGACTTCCTCCTTCCATCTGTTCTAACAGGTCGCTCCTCAAATTTGATGCAGTGCTGTCCATTTATGGATACTCTCCCCCACAGGAAACATCGTCTCCACATCCACCCTAACTAGTCCTTTCAACAAGCAGTAAGTTTCAGTGAGATCCCCTTGCTTTCCTTTCAATTCCAATGAGCACAGCCCCAAAGCTGCCGAACACTCATCATATGTTAACCCCTTCATTCTTAGAATCATCCTCATGGAGCTTCTCTGAACTCTCCAATGGCAATACATCCTTTCCTAGATGGGGCCCAAATCATTGATGATACTCCAAGTGCGGCCTGGCTAGTGCTTTATAAAGCCCCAGCATTATCTCCTTGCTTTTAAATTCTATTTTCCTTGAAATAAATGTCAACATTGCATCTTCCTTCTTTCTCTCAGACTCAACCTGTAAATTAACCTTCTGGGAGTCTTGCAGGAGGACTCCTCAGTCCCTCTGCACCTCCTATGATGGAACCTTAGCCCCATTTAGATAATGTTGCATTTTACAAGCTTCTTAATCATATAATTCACGTCCTAATCATCTAACCCACTCACTTTTGATTCCTTATATATACTTTCCTTGGCTTTTATGTAGTCCCTTTTAAGTTAATTCCCTTGTGAGCCATGGTTGCCCACACCTGCCATTTGAGAGCAGCTTCTTCTGTGGGACATATCTATCCTGTGCCTTGTGAACAATTCACAGAAACCTCAGCTATGTCTGCTCTGCTGTAATCCCCACCAGTGTTCCCCAACCCACTGGGGAAGCTCCTGTCTCATGCATCATAAATTCCCTTTATTCCATTGTAATACTGACACATGTGACTGTAGCTACTCCCTCTTTAATTTAGTATGAATTCAATCATATTATGATCACTGACTCATAAGTGTTCTTTTACATTACAGTCCCCAATAAGATCTGGGTTATTACACGACACCCAATCTAAGATAGCCTTTCCCTAATTAGACTCAAGTGCAAGCTACTGAAAAAAGGACACCTCGTAGGTATACAACAAAGTTCCTCTCACAATTCGACACCAACCTGATTTTTCCAATCCCCTTGCATATTGAAGTCGCCCATTACAATTGTGACATTACCCTTATTACATGCCTTTTCCAGTTCCCTTTGCAATTTCAACTCCACATCCTGGCTACTATTTTGAGGCCTATATATAATTCAGAAAAAGTTTTTGTACCCTTGCGGATTCTTAACTCCACGCACACAGTTTCAACATTCTCTGACCCTATGTCACCTCTTTCTAAGGATGCCAAGTCAAGTCAAGTCAACTTTATTGTCATTTCAACCATAACTGATGGTACACTGCATAGTAAAAATGAGACACCGTTTTTCAGGACCATGATGTTACATGACACAGTACAAAAACTAGACCAAACTACGTAATGATAAAAAACAGAGAAAGCTATACTAGACTACAGACCTACACCGGACTACATAAAGTGCACAAAAACAGTGCAGGCATTACAATAAATAATAAACAGGACAGTAGGGCAAAGTGTCAGTCCAGGCTTCGGTTATTGAGGAGTCTGATAGCTTGGGGGAAGAAACTGTTATATAGTCCGGTCGTGAGAGCCCAAGTGCTTCAGAGCCTTTTCCCAGACGGCAAGAGCGAGAAAAGATTGTATGAGGGGTGCATGGGGTCCTTCATAATGCTGTTCCCTTTGCGGATGCAGCGCTTAGTGTAAATGTCCGTGATGGCTGGAAGAAAGACCCCGATGATGTTATCAGCTGACATCACCATCCACTGCAGGGTCTTGCGATCCGAGATGGTGTAATTTCCGAACCAGGCAGTGATGCAGCTGCTTAGGATGCTGTCAATATAGAATGTGATGAGGATGTGGGGTAGGAGATGGACTTTCCTTAGCCTTCTGAAAAAGTAGGGACGCTGCTGGGCTTTCTTTGCTATGGAGCTGGTTTTGAGGGACCAGGTGAGATTCGCCGTCAGGAGAACACCAAGAAATTTGGTGCTTTTACGACCTCTACCGAGGAGCCATCGATGTTCAGCAGGGATTGGTCGCTCTGTGCCCTCCTGAAGTCAACAACCGTCTCTTTTGTTGTGTTCATGTTAAGAGATAGGTTGTTGGCTGTGCACCAGTCCGTTAGCTGCTGCACCTCCTCTCTGTAAGCTGACTCATTGTTCTTGCTGATGAGACCCACCATGGTTGTGTCATCAGCAAACTTGATGATATGGTTCGAGCTGTGTGTTGCAGCACAGTCATAGGTCAGCAGGGTGAATAGCAGTGGACTGAGCATGCAACCCTGGGGAGCCCCCGTGCTCAGTGTGATGTAATTCCAACTCCTACCAACAGAGCCACACCACTGCCTATGCCTTCCAGCCAGTCCCTTCGATACAAAGTAAATCATTTGATGTTAAACTCCCAACTATGGCTTTCGTTCACCCATGACTCAGTGATGCCCACAACACCATACCGACCAATTTCTAAATGCACCATGAGTTTGCCCACCTTATTCCAAATGGAATGCACTGTTAAATACAATAACTTCGGTCCTGTATTCTTCATCCTTTTATATGTTGTCTCTGTGTACAGCAAGTGTTGACTACTGGAGGAACACTGGCTAAAAGTTGATGACCTGGAATCTGACCTTCAAACACTGTGGGACATTAGGGAAGGAGATAGTCACCTAGATTATCTAGTCACCTAGTCTCTTTTGGAAGGAGACAGCGAGGCTTTGAGAGGAAGTGCGGCGGCGGCCATTTTCAAATTGCTTCTCAGATCGGAGTTCTGAGAGGCGGGATTGCGCAGGCACGTGAAGGAGGCCTGGGAAGGAGGGAAGATATAAAAAGAACGCAGCCTTAAGCAGCGGGCAGCTTCGTTTGCCGGCAGCGGAGTGAGCCGGGAGCGGAGTGTAGGGCTTGGG
This sequence comes from Hemitrygon akajei, assembly GCF_048418815.1. Lineage (NCBI taxonomy): Eukaryota > Metazoa > Chordata > Chondrichthyes > Myliobatiformes > Dasyatidae > Hemitrygon > Hemitrygon akajei. The sequence continues at coordinate 119,564,592 of NC_133133.1, read as the reverse complement.
CTCAGAGGGCTTAGGCGGAAGAGGGCACAGTAGGCTTATCTTTTAGTTCTCCTTGTTATTTTCAGTTATTCGGGAAGTATGAGTGTGAGGGCAGCTTGTTGTTCTCGGTGTCGGATGTGGGAGATCCTAGAGCCTCCGAGCCTCCCGGACGTCCACATCTGCGCCAGGTGCGCCGAACTGCAGCTCCTGAGGGACCGAGTTAGGGAACTGGAGCTGCAGCTCGATGACCTTCGCCTGGTCAGGGAGAGTGAGGAGGTGATAGAGAGGAGTTACAGGCAGGTGGTCACTCCGGGGCCACGGGAGGCACATAAGTGGGTCACGGTCAGGAAGGGGAAGAGGCAGGTACTAGAGAGTACCCCAGTGGCTGTACCACTTGACAATAAGTACTCATGTTTGAGTACTGTTGGGGGGGGGGGGCAGCCTACCTGGAGGAAGTGACAGTGGCCGGGCCTCCGGCACAGAGGACGGCCCTGTAGCTCAGAAGGGTAGGGATAGAAGAAAGAGGACCATAGTAATAGGGGACTCGATAGTCAAGGGTTCAGACAGGCGGTTCTGTGGAGGTGATCGGGAGTCCCGGATGGTAGTTTGCCTCCCTGGTGCCAGGGTTCGGGACGTTTCTGATCGCATCCAAGATATCCAGAAGTGGGAGGGTGAGGAGCCAGAGGTCGTGGTACATGTAGGTACCAATGACATAGGTAGGAAAGGGGAAGAGGTCCTGAAACGAGAGTATAGGGAGTTAGGAAGGCAGTTAAGAAGAAGGACCGCAAAGGTAGTAATCTCGGGATTACTGCCTGTGCCACGCGACAGTGAGAGTAGGAATGTAATTAGGTGGTGGATGAATGCGTGGCTGAGGGATTGGAGCAGGGAGCAGGGATTCAAGTTTCTGGATCATTGGGACCTCTTCCGGGGCAGGCGTGACCTATTCAAGAAGGACGTGTTACACTAGATTCCTGGGGGGACCAATATCCTAGCGGGGAGGTTTGCTAGGGCTACAGGGCAGACTTTAAACTAGTAAGATGGAGGGGCGGGGACGGGAATCAATTTGAGGAAACTATGGGATAGGAGGTTAGTTCACCAGTAGAGCAAGTAAGTAGACAGTGTGTGAGGGAGGAAAGGCAGGTGATGGAGAAGGGATACGCTCAGCCCGAAGATGTAGGGGAGAAGAAAGAAAAGGATAATACATTTGAATGCATTGTTAGGGATGAAAAGAGAGGAGGAGGTGGAGAGTATCTTAAATGTATCTATTTTAATGCTAGGAGCATTGTAAGAAAGATGGATGAGCTAAAAGCGTGGATTGATACCTGGAATTATGATGTTGTAGCTATTAGTGAAACATGGTTGCAGGAAGGATGTGATTGGCAACTAAATATTCCTGGATTTAGTTGCTTCAGGTGTGATAGAGTAGGAGGGGCCAGAGGAGGAGGTGTTGCATTGCTTGTCCGAGAAAATCTTATGGCGGTGCTTTGGAAGGATAGATTAGAGAGCTCCTCTAGGGAGGCTGTTTGGGTGGAATTGAGGAATGGGAAAGGTGTAGTAACACTGATAGGAGTGTATTATAGGCCACCTAATGGGGAGCGTGAGTTGGAAGAGCAAATGTGTAAGGAGATAGCAGATATTTGTAGTAAACACAAGGTGGTGATTGTGGGAGATTTTAATTTTCCACACATAGATTGGGAAGCTCATTCTGTAAAAGGGCTGGATGGTTTAGAGTTTGTGAAATGTGTGCAGGATAGTTTTTTGCAACAATACATAGAAGTACCGACTAGAGATGGGGCAGTGTTGGATCTCCTGTCAGGGAATGCAATAGGTCAGCTGACAGATGTATGTGTTGGGGAGCACTTCGGTCCAGTGATCACAATAGCATTAGCTTCAATATAATTATGGAGAAGGACAGGACTGGACCTAGAGTTGAGATTTTTGATTGGAGAAAGGCTAACTTTGAGGAGATGCGAAGGGATTTAGAGAGAGTGGATTGGGTCAAGTTGTTTTATGGGAAGGATGTAATAGAGAAATGGAGGTCATTAAGGGTGAAATTATTAGGGTGCAGAATCTTTATGTTCCTGTTAGGTTGAAAGGAAAGGTTAAAGGTTTGAAAGCACCATGGTTTTCAAGGGATATTAGAAACTTGGTTCGGAAAAAGAGGGATGTCTACAATAGATATAGGCAGCATGGAGTAAAGGAATTGCTCGAGGAATATAAAGAATGTAAAAGGAATCTTAAGAAAGAGATTAGAAAAGCTAAAAGAAGATAGGAGTTTGGTTTGGCAAATAAGGTGGAAGTAAATACGAAAGGTTTCTACAGTCATATTAAAAGCAATAGGATAGTGAGGGATAAAATTGGTCCCTTAGAGAATCAGGGTGGTCAGCTATGTGTGGAGCCGAGGGAGATGGGAGAGATTTTGAACGATTTCTTCTCTTCGCTATTCACTAAGGAGAAGGATATTGAATTGTGTAAGGTGTGGGAAACAAGTAAGGAAGGTATGGAACCAAAGACAATTAAAGAGGTGGAAGTACTGGCGCTTTTAAGAAATTTAAAAGTGGATAAATCTCCGGGTCCTGACAGGATATTCCCCAGGACCTTGAGGGAAGTTTGTGTAGAGATAGCAGGAGCTCTGACGGAGATCTTTCAGATGTCATTAGAAACGGGGATCGTGCCGGAGGATTGGCGTATTGCTCCTGTGGTTCCATTGTTTAAAAAGTGTTCTAGAAGTAAGCCTAGCAATTATAGACCTGTCAGTTTGACATCAGTGGTGGGTAAATTAATGGAAAGTATTCTTAGAGATAGTATTTATAATTATCTGGATAGACAGGATCTGATTAGGAGTAGCCAGCATGGATTTGTGCGTGAAAGGTCATGTTTGACAAACCTTATTGAATTTCTTGAAGAAGTTACGAGGAATGTTGACGAGGGTAAGGTAGTGGATGTAGTCTATATGGACTTCAGCAAGGCCTTTGACAAAGTTCCACATGGAAGGTTAGTTAAGAAGGTTCAGTCGTTAGGTATTAATGCTGGAGTAATAAAATGGATTCAACAGTGGCTAGATGGGAGATGCCAGAGAGTAGTGGTGGATAATTGTTTATCGGGATGGAGGTCGGTGACTAGCGGGGTGCCTCAGGGATCTGTTTTGGGCCCAATTTTGTTTGTAATATACATAAATGATCTGGATGATGGGGTGGTAAATTGGATTAGTAAGTATGCTGATGATACTAAGGTAGGAGGTATTGTGGATAATGAAGTGTGTTTTCAAAGCTTGCAGGGAGGTTTATGCCGGTTAGAAGAATCGGCTGAACGTTGGCAGATGTAGTTTAATGCTGAGAAGTGTGAGGTTCTACATTTTGGCAGGAATAATCCAAATAGAACATACAGGGTAAATGGTACGGCATTGAGGAATACAGTGGAACAGAGAGATCTAGGAATAACAGTGTATATTTCCCTGAAGGTGGAGTCTCATGTAGATAGGGTGGTGAAGAAGGCTTTTGGAACGCTGGCCTTTATAAGTCAGAGCACTGAGTACAGAAGTTGGGATGTAATGCTAAAATTGTACAAGGCATTGGTAAGGCCAAATTTGGAATATTGTGTACAGTTCTGGTCACCGAATTATAGGAAAGATATCAATAAATTAGAGAGAGTGCAGAGACGATTTACTAGGATGTTACCTGGGTTTTAGCACTTAAGTTACAGAGAAAGGTTGAACCAGTTAGGTCTCTATTCATTGGAGTGTAGGAGGTTGAAGGGGATTTGATCGAGGTATTTAAAATTTTGAGAGGGATAGATAGAGTTGACGTGAATAGGTTGTTTCCATTGAGAGTAGGGGAGATTCAAACGAGAGGACATGATTCTAGAGTTAGGGGGCAAAAGTTTAAGGGAAACACGAGGGAATATTTCTTTACTCAGAGAGTGATAGCTGTGTGGAATGAGCTTCCTGTAGAAGTAGTAGAGGCCAGTTCAGTTGTGTCATTTAAGGTAAAATTGGATAGGTATATGGACAGAAAAGGAGTGGAGGGTTATGGGCTGAGTGCGGGTAGGTGGGACTAGGTGAGATTAAGAGTTCAGCACGGACTAGGAGGGCCGAGATGGCCTGTTTCCGTGCTGTGATTGTTATATATGATTATATGATTATCTGGTTCAGGAGGTAGTCACACCCATTATATTAGCTGCCTCAAATTTGGTCTGTGGCCAGGGACAAGAAGGTGTGATTGCGAGTAGTGGGATCCAAAAGCCAGTGCTGGAGGATCCTCAGCTTGTCAAACAGGTCTGACATATGTGCTCCCTGTGTGGATGAGAGTGAGTGTTGTAGGAAGGATGAGTAACCTAACTGTGGTACTGTAGTTCAGGGAACCATTTAAGACAGGGTAAAGAAAAGAAATGCGGTTGTAATTAGGGATAGCATAGTCAGAGGAATAGACTAGAGTTCTCTGTCATGAGCATAAAGTGTCCTGAAGGCAGTGTGGCCCGCCTGGTGCATCTTATCAGGACATCTTATCTGACCTGCAGAGAAATTTGGAGTGGGAGGGTAATGATCCAGTTGTCATAGTCCATGTGGGTTCCAATGACAAAGGCAGAACGAAGAAAGAGGTTCTGCCGAAGGAGGTTGAGCAGTTAGGGACTAAATTAAAAAGCAGGAACAAAAAGGTGGTAATTTCTGGGTTACTACAGAGCCACGTGCAAATTGGTAGAGGGTCAAGAGGATTAAAGAGTTAAATGTGTGGCTCAAGGATTGGTGTGGGAGAAGTGATTTGAATTCATGGGAAATTGGCAATAGTATTGGACAGGATGGACAGGCTCCACCTGAACCATGATGGGACCGGGAGCCGAGTGAATTGCATAACAGGCTGTGATTAATGCTTTTACAAATTGGAGAAGTATGGATAAAGTAAAAAAAAAAGAAAAGTGTGGATGAAGAAAAAGAAAAGGATAGAAGGAGAAAAGTAAGAGTGTACTGAAGAAAAGACAAGTGCATAAGAGAAAAAGATTACAATACTTTAAAAGCACTTGAGTGTAAGGACACTATTTGAATGCCAGTAGTATTAAAAACAAGGTCAGTGAACTTCCGGCATAAATCAGTACACAGGGGGGTCTCACAAGACTAAATGATCCATTATTTCCAACTCAATTTCCTCTCGTTTCACCACATCGTCATACTCTCGGAATACGAGTTCCAGTTTCTTTTGATAACCTCCTGTGTGCAAATATGCTGAAGGGCTTCCTAAAGTTTATATATGTCAAGGGGGGCCGGATGGACCCAAACGCAGGACGCAGGCTCTGAAGTACTAGGGGGAGGACAGGATGGGGATGCCATGGCACTTAAGGGTAGCTGGGGTTCAGGCAGGCGGAGCGGAGCGGCTCCCGAAGTTCAGGTTTGGGTAGACAGGCTCCCGGGGTTCAGGCAGACAGAGAAGTTCCCGGGGTTCAGGGTTCAGGCAGGCAGGTAGACAGGTCCCCGGGTTCAAGTAGCCAGGTCCTCGAGGTTCAGGCAAGCAGACAGACAGACAGCTCTAGGTGGCGATAGGCTAGCGGAGAGCCCTCCCTGGGCGGGCCGAATGTATCCCGGGTAGGGGCGCCTCCCAGACGGAAACACCAGAGGCCTGGGCACGACGCGGACCCCTAGGCGGGTGCGGGCACTATCCCAGAGTTCGGGCGGAAGAGAAGGAGTGGGCAGAACCCCCGCCGGCCCACGGCCCATATGCCGGAGCCGCCAGACGGAGGCAAGGGATAGGAACAGGCAGAACCCCGGCCGGGCCACGGCCCATCGGCCGGAGCCGCCCGACGGAGCCAAGGGATAGGAACAAGCAGAACCCCCGCCGGGCCACGGCTCATCGGCCGGAGCCGCCCGACGGAGCCAAGGGATAGGAACAAGCGGAACCCCCCACCCCCCGGGCCACGGCCCATCGGCCGGAGCCGCCCGACGGAGCCAAGGGATAGGAACAAGCAGAACCCCCGCCGGGCCACGGCTCATCGGCCGGAGCCGCCCGACGGAGGCAAGGGATAGGAACTGGCAGAACCTCCGCCGGGCCGGGGCAGGTCGGCCAGAGGTGCCAGACAGAAGCAAGGGATAGGAACGGGTATAGGTCCAGGTCGACCAACGCAACGCAACGCAACGGGAAATTCGGAAACGGTCGGCAGACAGCGCGACGGCGCGAAAAACAAAACCGAGCGGTGAAGCGGGACCAGCGCTTGGGGAGAAAAGTGGGAGAGCGGACCAACCTGGCAATACTGGTACGGGCAGAGAAGCATGATGAAGAATAGGTCTGAGCCCGCGCAGGCTAACAGAATGCAGGGACAAGTTCGGAGCCGGCGGAGAAGCAGGAAACAGAACAAAAAGACCACCCGTCTGGTCCCAGTCCCATTGCCCCTTATAAACACCTGCAGCTCAATGAATTACCGGTGTGTATCCTTGAACCAGGAGGGTCCTAACCAGATCACGGGTGACGGGAGGGACAACTTCAGGACCCAGAGTCCGGAGCCCCCGGACCGGATCAAAACCCGGAACGCTGTTCCGGATCGGACCCAGACAATTTAGTCATTGCCACTGTTTCACCATTAGATGTGCTGCGAGCTACAACATCAAAACACCAGCAAACAGTTTGTCGATAGTAGCTCAGTTTCTTAAATCCCTGTAGAATCAACCCAAATCCACTTTTATCACCATAATTTACTGTTACTGATTCTTTCACAACAGAATCTATTTTTTTCCCAATTAGCAAATCTAGCCAAGCTTCACTAATTTTCACTGGCTTTGCTCTCTGATATTAAATTGTGCTGAGACATTTGCACTCTAATTATTTATTTTATTATTGAGATACCGCGCGATATCTGATTTGCAGGTACTGGGAACCATTTAGATGCAATGGAGTTTTGATTATGAATGCTTGATATCATCAGTCCTGCTGACTGTGACTGAATGTTTAACTGCCTGGATAGAAAGGCTGACATCCATTGGTCCTTCTGACTGCTACTGCTCATGTTGTGAAAGTCTTCTAGACAGAAAGTGATTCACCTATCTGTTCATTAGCTGCAATTAAAATCAGTTTCCAAGGTGTTGGATAGTGTCACTGATGTGTCTCTCTCCTGTATTAATGAGGGTTCGTTCCATAGCTGTTTGCAACAACAGCTCCTCTGGCACCAGCTGAAATTTGTAGCACTTGAAGAAGGGAGGGTGAACTCTGAACAGTAGAGTGGAAGAGGAACGAGATCCATCATAATATGGGAACAGATGTGTAGAGTATTCCAGGAATGGGGAGAAATGTTTTCTCGGCAGATCACTATATATTTGCAGATGCGAACGGCTAACTCTGGATGACCAGATCTACTATGCACTTGTGATTATTCAACAAATTTACCTTCCCATCCTTGCTATTGTTGCTGTTCCTGCTGAGTCTCTCAATTCATTGACCAATTCCAAGATGTGCTTAAATGGCTCATTCTTCCTGAGGGGTACTCTCCCTTCTTACTTAGTGTTACAAGTGTCAATTAAGAAAACCCTTGCGGTTCTTGTAACTTACTTACTCACCACTGCTACACTGGGTGTGGGTGTTTCAATGATGTCACCATTTCCAATTATTGCAACTGTAAATTTCTATTTCATTTTAGTTACTGTCTTTTCAATATTTGGAAGTTTGTGGACTATTTTCAGAGTATAAACTTTTAATTCCTGTTCAATCACTCCACTCCACAATGAATTTAAAAATAGAAAATCGAAACAAATAGCACAGAAACAGGTTCCATGGCCTACTATGTTGTGCCAAACTAATTAACCTAGAAAGTAAATGTCTAAACAAACTAATCCCCTCTATCAACCCAATATCCATATCCCTCAAATCTCGTACATTCATGTGTCTATCTAATAGTCTCTTTAATGCCTCTAATCTACCATATTTGTTTCCACTGTCACTCCTAGAAGCACATTCCAGGCAGCACCACTCTTTGTAAAAAAAAAATACGCTCACTCTTCTGCTTTAAGCTCACTCCCTCACCTGATTTACATGCCCTTGAGTATTAAACATTTTGACCCTGGGTGAACGATGCACATTATCTACTCTATCTATGCCTCTTATATTCTAGTAAATTTCTATTAGATCTCCCCTTGGCCTCAGCCACTCGAGAGAAAACAACGCAGGTCTGTCCATCTATTTCGTAATGGTGTAGGCCGTTTAGTCCAGACAGCATCCTGGTAAGCCTCTTCTGCACCTCTTACACCATTCCACATGTTTCCTATTTTGGGGTGAGCAGAAATGAATGCATTACTCCCAATGGTCCCTAATCAGAGTTTTATGAAATAAAGCAGAAAATGTTGGAAAGAACTGGCATCAGAACAGGTAGTTCATATATATGTATGGATGAATATTGGAGAGAAGTGTTGAAAAATGAGCAATCTGTTAAAGTGTACAATTGGATTCAAAGGTGGCAATCAAAATCTGTGAATGTGAAGTACATAACAGGTCAAATGGTGACCTGGTCATACTGATGATGAGCTTGATAGGACTAGCATCAGAGTCTGAGGAGGGAGATCATTTTGGAGAAAGTTATTAAAATCCGGGGGGACAGAGCTACTAGGTCAAATTTGTCTACTGAACAATCAAAGTAAATATAATATGATTGTATGTGGATGTCACCATATACAAACTTGAGATTTATTTTCTTATAGTAATTTGCAGGAAAACACAACACTATATAGAAACAAGAATACGACACCTTCTTGTGGCCACACTCCTTGTAAGTATGATCAAATCCTTTGCCTGTGATGGACTGGGCAGTATTCACCACTTCCTGTAGATAGAACAGCAGCGATCATTGCACTTGCCTCACGTTCACATCAATTACACGGTAAAGTGGAGGAACACAATTAGTGGAGGTGGAGTCTAAGCCCAATGGATGCAATAACCTGGAACATGGCAGTCTCGCCCACACCTAGTAATGACCAAGAGATGAGAATTCAGCTTTTTCACCCACATTGCCAAGTTCATTCTGTAACCGTTGGGACCAGGAAATGAGGCTGTCATTCCCCTGCTAGTACAAGAGCAATGGACTGGAGCATAAACTGGATTGATTTCCTCATACTAAACCAGGGACACTGGAGGAAAGGCCAAGGTGCCTGGCCTGTCATCCAATCAAATTCAGAGTCATTGGGAAACAATCAGGAGCAGTAATTTGAATTGATTGTCCCACCCCAATCAGGGTCAGTGCATAATAACTAATAGAAGGATCCTGCGTGATTCTATCATCGCAGCCCAAGGTCACTAGGGAGTAATCAGTAGCAGCGACCTGGTAATTTCCCTCACAGTTACCACGGGATTGAAAAAAGCTCATGGTCACAGGTTCTTTAGCTAAAGATCAGGGTGTAGATTGCTTATTCCATTGGAGTATCCCAAGGTCACTAGCAATGTATAATGGCATAATCTTGATCCGATAACACCACACACACTCAGGTTTAGTGCACAGCAAAGAGCAGGAAGGACTTGGGCTGATTTAACCCACCACACCCCCCATATCTTATGCATACCACTTCCCAACATTCCCCCAGTGACCCAGGATCTCTGGATAATGGTCAAAAGATGAAGCAGACTTTTTTCTCCTCATTTCCATAGCTTTTGTTAAATAATCAGTGTCACAAAACTGGACTAAGTCCCTCACATTTTCCCAAGGTCTTTGGGTGATGCTCAAGAGCTGGAGCAAGTACTCCTACTTTGTCACCACCGGAGGGTACTTGCGCATGCTTGTCAGTGGCACCTTATGCGGATTGCCCCGTTGCTATTTATAACCACATTTACACTATTATAATACCCTGGTTCATATCTTTACTGTTTTGCTATGGGTATTTCATTCAGCAGCACTGTGAGAGCAGTCTGTTCTGCATTCAGCCTGTGTGGGTTACTGTTGAAGATAAGGGATGATGCGGAATGTGTGCCATCGAATTAGGGGGAGGTTTTCTTGGTCAGGGGCAATAAATTTTGTCTTGTTTCTTTTCAGCGGCAGGTGGAGAGAGAAGATGCTGGGGACAACCGGTCATAGGTTGCGACCCGGTAGCAGACCCGTTTGTTCAAAATGGATTCCGAGCGACGTTCGGAAAAGTGGTGTGTGCTTTCACGCTGATCGAGGACCAGCGTGTGAATGACGAAGAAGTTTTAAATGAGCTCCAACTTGTGCATATTTGACTCTTAAAATAGAACGGGCCCTTTTATTTTTGGTTTTCTATACTAAGCCTTAAGTTTCATAAATATAATTCCTTTAATCGTATGCAGTGTACTGTCTGTTATTTCATGACACCAATTTGTAATCGGGTAGCCAATTACACAGCATCCACATAAACCGGGCTTTGGGGCGGGAGAGCTGTCTCAGTCTCACTGGCGGGACCAGAGAGTATTTTACCCCCCAGACTTACGCAGCCGAGGAAACCAGGAGGTTTCTCTTTATTTTCTTTTTCAATCTTTTTATGAATATCAACATATTATAATAACAAAAACTGACACATTATCAGTACATAATTATTGGGATTACAAAATTAAAAGCTAACATAAAAGGATATATAAACAATAGGTACAAAAAATTAAGTCTCCCAAAATCACACAGGATATAAATATAATGTGTACAAGACAAGAAAGCGAGGTATTGTAGCGATGTACTACATACAGAGCTAGAAACAACGACACGCAGTCGGTAAATCGTTTCGAGATTAGTTTATTCATACTTTGCGGCGCTCGGTTTTTAATCCCTAGCTCCCGCCCTCCCCGGCCAGAAATGACGTCGGAGTTGTATTACCCAAGTCTCTCCCCGCGCGCGGGCTATTTGTGAGCCGGTTCGCCTGCGCAGAAAGTGGGTCGCCACATAACCACCGCCCCCCCCCCTCCCGAACCGGCGATACAGCCCCAGTGTCCACAGTCTGGATCAGCCTCTGTTTGGGACGTCTGCCTCTGCGCCTCCTTGCCTGAACCTCGACCGGCTGCGCGAAGTCCACATGGGCTGGTTTGTGTTGGTCCACCGTGAAAACCTCCTCTTTCCCCCCAATGTGCAGAACTTACGTGGACCCGTTGTTCCTGATCACCTTGAACGGCCCCTCGTACGGCCGCTGTAGCGGTGCCCGGTGTGCGCCCCTTCGTACAAACACAAAATTACAGTTCTGCAGGTCCTTGGGTACGTAGGTCGGGGTCTGTCCGAGCTGTGAAGTCAGTACGGGGGCCAGGTTGCCGAGCCTTTCGCGTAGTCTGTCCAGGACTGCTGCGGGTTCTTCCTCTTGCCCCCTTGGGGCTGGTATGAACGCTACTGGGACGACCAGGGGTGCGCGGTACACCAACTCGGCCGAGGAGGCGTGCAGATGAACATTGGGCGCTATGCGAATTCCAAGCAGGACACACGGAAGCTCGTCTACCCAGTTAGGTCCTCTCAGGCGGGCCATGAGAGCCGACTTCAAGTGACGGTGGAAGCGTTCCACTAGTCCGTTCGACTGTGGGTGGTAGGCAGTTGTGTGGTGTAGCTGCGTTCCCAACAGGCTGGCCACAGCCGACCACAGGCTGGAGGTGAACTGGGCGCCTCTGTTGGAGGTAATGTGGGCCGGTACACCAAAGCGTGCTACCCAGGTTGCAATCAGCGCTCGGGCTCAGGAATCGGCAGATGTGTAGGTGAGCGGGATCGCCTCTGGCCATCTCGTGAACCGATCTACTATAGTTAGGAGGTACCGCGCTCCTGGTGACATTGGTAGTGGCCCGACGATATCCACATGTATGTTGTCGAACCTACGGCGGGTGGGTTCGAACTGCTGCGGCGGGGCTTTAGTGTGCCGCTGCACCTTGGCTGGTTGGCACTGCGCGCACGTTCTGCCTCCTTCGGTGACCTGTTTACGAAGTCCATGCCACGCGAGCTTGCTGGAGACCAGCAGGACGGTTGTCCTGATAGATGGGTGCACCAAACCGTGTATGGATTCTAAAACTCACCGCCGCCAGGCTGCCGGGACGATGGGGCGAGGTTGGCTGGTAGTCACGTCGCACAGGAGGGTCCTCTCAGCTGGGCCTACAAGGTGGGAGGCCCATGGGCTGTCGGACCTCCGTACGATCCCCAATTCCTCCATCCTCTTGAACTCCTCCTTCGCCAGGCGGAGCTTTACCGGGGGGAGCATTCGTGTACGGGCGTGGAGGGGTGGTCCCTGGGTCGGGATGCGGTGCTGTACTCCGTGTCTGGGCATGGCTGCCATAAACTGCGGTTCCAGAATCGATGCAAAGTCCGCCATTATTCTGGTGAATTCGTTGTCCGACAGCGTGTGGGGCCGGCAACTTGGCTTCACCCAGGGAGAACGTCTGGAAAGTCTCGGAATGTACCAGTCTTTTCCCTTGCAAGTCGACCAGCAGGCTGTGAGCTCGCAAGAAGTCCGCCCCCAGGAGTAGTTGGATCACGGCGGCTAGTGTGAAGTCCCATGTGAACCGGCTGGCGCCGAACTGCAGCTGCACTGTGCGGGAGCCGTAGGTCCGTATCATGCTGCCGTTTGCTGCCCTCAGGGTTGGTCCTGGCTTCCTGTTGCGGGTGTCGTACACCGTCAGGGGTAAGAAGCTGATTTCCGCTCCGGTGTCGACCAAGAAGCGGCGTCCCGACTGTTTGTCCCAGACGTACAAGAGGCTGTCCTAGTGGCCAGCCGCCATAGCCATCAGCGGCAGCTGGCCCTGGCCCTTGCAGGGTGGGCGACTATGGCGGGCTTCTGTACCCCACCGCTGGTGGTAGAAACTGTTCACTGTCCTTTTCACTCCTACCTCTGTGTTATATTCGCTACGTTGCTGGGCCTGGTCTGGTCTTCTGTTGGGCGCGTGGCTTGATAATCTGACAAACGGACTCCACGCTCTCCCTCTTGGCTTTCCACAGCACGCCTGCCCGGGCCGCCACCTTCCGGGGGTCACTGAAATCTGCGTCGGCCAGCAGCAGATGTATGTCCTTGGGCAGTTGCTCTAGGAACGCTTACTCAAAGATGAGGCAGGGCTTGTGTCCGTCAGCCAGGGCCAGCATCTCGTTCATTAATGCTGACGGCGGCCTATCTCCGAAACCATCCAGGTGCTGCGGGCGGGCACCTCGCTCACGCCGTGAGAGGCCAAAGGTCCCAATGAGCAGCGCTTTGAATGCTTCATATTTGCCTCCTTCTGGTGGCGACTGTCTGAAATCCGCAACCTGGGCGACTGTCCTCTGGTCAAGGGTGCTCACCACGTAATAGTAACGCATGGAATCAGAAGAGATCTGCCGAATCTGGAACTGGACTTCTGCTTGGCTAAACCACACGCGTCGTCGCAGCGTCCAAAAAGTCGGCAGTTTTAGCGAAACTGCGTGAACAGATGAAGAATCGGTCATCTTTGGTCCAAATCCCGTTTGAACCGTCGGGGCCACCAATGTAGCGATGTACTATATACAGAGCTAGAAACAACGACACGCAGCCCGTAAATCGTTTCGAGATTAGTTTATTCAAAATTCGCGGCTCAGGCTTTTAATCCCCAGCTCCCACCCTGTCCCGGCGGAAATGACGTCAGAGGTGTAGTACCAAGGTCTCTCCCTGCGCGCGGGCTATTTGTGAGCCGGTTCGCCTGCGCAGAAAGCGGGTCGCCACAGTATAACAATATGAAAAAAAGCAGAAAATAAGAAAAAATATACCCCAAACAAAACTAGAAAAAAACTACTCTAACAAGCTAGCCACTAACTGAAAAAAAAAGAAAAGAAACATGGACTGTTTATAATATCTAAGAAAAGATAAAGAATCACAAGTGGCATCAGCTCCGATGCTCCCTACATGTATATTGTCAGAAGCAGAAAGAAATAGGTTTGAAAAAAGATCAAATTACATCATATGAAAATATTGAATAAATGGCCTCCAAGTCTTTTCAAATTTAATTGAAGGATCATAGATGACGCTTCTAATTTTTTCCAAATTTAAACATAACATAGTTTGAGAAAACCAGTGAAATGTGGTAGGGGGATTAATCTCTTTCTTATTCAACAAAATAGATCTTTTAGTCATTAATGTAAGAAATGCAATCATCCGACAAACAGAAGGGTATAATTAATTGAATATATTATTGGTAAACCAAAAATTGTGGTGATAAGGTGAGGTTGTAAATCAATACTCAATACCGTAGAAATAATATCAAAGATATCTTTCCAATATTTTTTCAAAGACAGACATGACCGAAACATATGAGTTGATGAGGCTGTCTCAGAATGACATCAGTCACATATAGGATTTATATGGGGATAAAAACGAGCAAATTTATCCTTGGAAATATGAGCCCAGTACACAACTTTAAACTGTATCAACGAAAGTTTGGAACATAAAGAAGATGAATTAACTAATTGAATACTTTTTCCCCATTTCTCAATGGGGATAATAAACTTAAGTTCCCTTTCCCAATCACTTTTGTTTTTATAAGAAACCTCTGAATGTATTTTCATAATTATATTGTAAACATTTGCTATTACACCTTTCTGAAAAGGATTTAATTCTAAAATTGTCTCCAAAATACCCACAGAATCCAGATTTGGAAAGGTAGTACGTACAGTGCATAAAAAGTTCCTAATCTGTAAATATCTAAAAAAAAAGGATCTGGGAAAATTATATTCATTAGACAATTGTTCAAAAGATATGAAACAATTATCCAAAAATAAATCAGAAAATCATAATATACCTTTAGTCTTTCAAGCTAAATAGGCTTGGTCCATAATAGAGGGATGAAAACAGAAATTAGATAAATAGGTATTGCTAAAACAAATTGATTCAACCCAAACAATTTCCAAAATTGAAACCATATGCGGAGAGTGTATTTAACTATAGGGTTGTTAATTTGTTTATGCAATTTAGAAAAAGCAAAGGAAAGAGAAGTCCCTAAAATAGAACCCAATGAAAATCCTTGTACAGATTTGGTTTCCAAATTTACACAATGAGGACTAAAAGATAAATCCAAATCCCGTAACCAACATTTCAAATATCGGATATTAATTGCCCAATAATAAAATCTAAAATTTGGCAATGCCAGTCCACCTTCCTTTTTAGACTTCTGTAGGTATCATAAACCTAACCTAGGATTTTTATTCTGCCATATTTATGAAGACATTTTTGAATCAACATTATCAAACAGGGATTTTGGAATAATAATTTGTACCGCTTGAAATATATATATATATATAAAATTAGGTAAACTAATCATCTTAATAGCATTGATCCGACCTATCAGTGACAGAGACAGTGGTGACCATTTAGTAAACAAATGTTTAATCTGATCAATTTAAGGGGGAAAAAAAGCCGTAAATAAATCCTTTGTTTTTGTAAATTTAACCCCTAAGTATATAAAGTGATCAGTAGCTAATCTAAAAGGTAAATTTCCATAAATTGAAACCTGCATATTTAGGGGAAACAATTCACTGTTATTAATGTTCAATTTGTAACCAGAATAATTACCAAACTGAGCCAACAGTGATTATAAATGCGGGAATGGATTTCTCGGATTGGGAATATATAATAACAAGTCGTTTGCATATAGTGATAACTTATGTATATCCATCCAATGAGTAATACCAAAAATGTTAGGTGATTATCTAATAGCAATTGCTAAAGGTTCCAGGGCAATATCAAATAGTAATGGATTAGAGGACAACCTTGTCTGGTATCCCGAAATAAGCAAGAAAAGGTAGAGGCTACTGCAGTGTGATATGTCAATTTAATCCAAGAACTAAATGTCGGACTAAAGTTAAATTTCTCAAGCACAGTAAATAAATATGGCCATTCAACTTTGTCAAATGCTTTCTCAGCATCTAAGGAAATGGCACATTCTGTGGTGCTACGTGAAGGAGTATAAACAATATTCGTTAACATCCTAATATTAAAAATGAATAACGGTTTTTAATAAATCCAGTTTGGTCGTCAAAGAGAATTTGAGGTATTTTCTCCAACCTGGTCGCCAGTATCATGGAAAAGGTCTTAGAATCTACATTCAACAGGGATATCGGTCTATAGGATGCACAATCAGTTGGATCATTATCTTGTTTTTAAATTAAAGAAATAGCTCTATGGAAGGATTACCTAATCGAACTGCTTCTTCAAAAACCCGACATAACCAAGGAGAAAGAGTAGAAGAAAAAAACTTGAGGAATTCAACTGTACACCCATCTGGACCTGGTGCTTTTTCAGAATTCATTGAGGAAATAACACCTTTTATTACTGCATCTGTAATTGGAGTTCCTAATGTTAAACGTTCTTCAGGTGATAGTTTCGGAAAGTTTAATTTCCCTAAAAAATCATACATGGTATTGGGATCATGAGGAAATACAGAGTGATAAAGAGAAGTATGAAAATCTTGAAAAAATTGTTAATCTCATCGTGATTAACTATCAAGTCACCATTCTGTTTATGAATCTTAATAATTTGACATTTAACCAAAGCAGTCTTCACTTGATAAAAAAAAAGGCTCAAAAAGGAAGCCGGGAAAATATAGGCCAGTAAGTTTGACATCGGTGGTAGGTAAATTATTGGAAGCAATACTAAGAGATAGGATCTACAAGTATTTGGATAGACAGGGACTTATTAGAAAAAAAGTCAGTATGGCTTTGTGCATGGTAGGTCACGTTTAACCAAACTATTCGAGTTTTTTGAGGAAGTTACCAGGAAACTAGGTGAAGGGAAGGCAGTGAATGTTGTACACATGGACTTCAGTAAGGCCTTTGACAAGGTCTCGCATGGGAAGTTAGTTGGGATTATTCAGTCGCTAGGTATTCATGGAGAGGTAGTAAATTGGATTAGACATTGGTTCAATGGAAGAAGCCAGAGAGTGGTAGTGGAGGATTGCTACTCTGAGTGGAGGCCTGTGACTACTGGTGTGCCACCGGGATTAGTGCTCGGTCCATTGTTATTTGTCATCTATATCAATGATCTGGATGATAATGTGACAAATTGAATCAGTAAATTTGCTGATGATACAAAGATTGGAGGTGTAGTGCACAGTGAGGAAGGTTTTCAAAGCTTGCTGAGGGGTTTGGAACAGTTGGAGGAATGAACTGAAAAATGGCAGATGGAGTTTAATGCGGACAAGTGTGAGGTATTGCAATTCGGAATGTCAAACCTGGGTAGAACATACAAGGTAAATGGTAGGACACTGAGGAGTACAGTAGAACAGAAGGATCTGGGAGTACAGACATATAATTCCCTAAAAGTGGCGTCACAGGTGGATAGGGTTGTAAAGATCGCTTTTGGTACATTGGCCTTTATAATCAAAGTATTGAGTATAAGAGTTGGAATGTAATGGTGAGGTTGTATAAGACATTGCTGAGACCGAATTTGGAGTATTGTGTGCAGTTTTGGTCAGCTAATTACAGAAAAGATATTAATAAGGTTGAAAGAGTGCAGAGAGGTTTACAAGGATGTTACTGGGACTTGAGAAACTGAGTTACAGAGAACGGTTGAATAGGTTAGGACTTTATTCCCTGAAGCGTAGGAGAATGAGGGGTGATTTGATAGAGTTGTATAAACTTATGATGGGTATAGATAGAGTGAATGCAAGCAAGATTTTTCCACCAAGGTTAGGAGAGAAAAAAAAAACAGAGGTTATGGGTTAAGGGTGAAGGGGGAAACGTTTAAAGGGAGCATGGGGGGGCGGGTCTTCTTCTTCACGCAGAGAGTGGTGGGAGTGCAGAATGAGCTGCCAGATGAAGTGGTGAATGTGGGCTCACTTTTGACATTTAAGAAAACTTGGACAGGTATATGGATGAGAGGGGATTGGAGGGATATGGCCCGGGTGCAGGTCAGTGGAACTAGGCAGAAAATGGTTCGGCACAGCCAAGAAGGGCCAAAAGGCCTGTTTCTATGCTGTAATGTTCTATGGTTCTATGGTTAGCTAACAATTTGCCCGATTTATCACTGTGGCTATAAAATCCACTTCTAGCTTTTATTAATTCATTTTCGATCGAGGATGCAAATAATAAACCGTGTTCCATTTGAAGCTCCACTCTTTGTTTACTAGAGCTCCTTACTAGGAGCAATAGAATATTTCTTATCAATTTCTTTGATCTTATCAAGCAATAACAGAGTTTCAACTTGATACGTTTTCCCAAACCAACAGAATAGGAGATAATCTGTCCACGTATGTATGCTTTAAAAGCGTCCCAAAGTGTTCCGCAGGAAATTTCTTCCATTGTATTAGTTGAAAAGAAGAAATCAATCGGTTCCTTCACAAATTTAATAAAATCCGCGTCTTGAAGCAAAGTAGAATTAAATTGACATTGTCGAATGCCAGGAGCGTGTCCATTAATTTAATTGAATGTTTCACTGGAGCAGTATCAGGGATAGTGATAATGTCATAATTACAACCAATTACAGATGGAATAAAATGAGAATCAATAAAAAAGTATTCAATTTTTGAGTAAGAGTGAATAACGTGAGAAAAATGAAAACTCTTTGTCCTTAGGGAGTAGAAATCTCCAAATATCTAACATTCCATAATCAGACAAAAAAGAGTTGTTAAAAGCAGCCGACTTATTTGGTAGAGTCTGAGTGGATATAGATCTATCCAGCAAAGGATTTAAACAACAATTAAAGTCAGCACCCATTATCAACATATATTCATTTAGATTAGGTAGAGAAGTAAATAAAGACTTAAAAAATTCAGAATAGTCTACATTTGGAGCGTAAACATTAACCATAGCAACCTTGTTCTTAAAAAGTAACCCAGTAATTAACAAAAACCTACCATTCCGATCGGAAATAATATCATATTGAACAAATGTAATAGAGGAGTCAATAAAAATTGAAACTCCTTTTACTTTGACATTTGAGTTCGAATGATACTATTGACCCTTCCATAACCTACCAAAAAAAACGTTGATTGTTCTCTTTCCTCACATGAGTTTCTTGTGCAAAAATAATATGCACGTTGAGTCTTTAGAATACTTTAAAAATCTTGTTTCCATTTAATCGGATGGTTAAAACCATTAGTATTTCAAGAGACGAAATTAATAGTCTCAGCCATATATCTAAGGATCAACCCTTTGGTCTATAAAGAGTTAATAAAATTATGAACTCAAGAACCCGGAAGAGGAACAAAATACAGGGAGTAACCGGTAGTGACGAGACAGCGGACATTTTAGTAGTTATAATTTAGCCCAAACCAAAAAACTAGAAAAACTAACAGAAAAATTGATAGATCAAAATTGATATCCTCTTGTTCATTTTCCTCCGCATAGTGAACATTGTGACGATTGCGATTCCATCCCGGGGTAAGTGCGGACTCTCTAAAGTTGTCACACACTACCTGGTTGCCATAATAGCGGCCGATCTGCTGGTCATTTTTGTCAACTTGATCTGTAGGCAAATTCCGATTGTTTATTCGAAGTTTCCCCGCTATCTGGAAGTAGAGCGTTCCTATGAATACTTTCGTAAACTCAAATGGCGTAAAGCGAAGAGGCAATTAACATTAATTTATAAGTGAAAAATTTGAGCGTTGCCGGACCCAAAAAATAACGCACCAAATCATACCAAATAACACATAAAACCTGAAATGAGCGAGCATGTAGTAAAAGCAGAAATTATATGATAAATGCACAGCCGCTATGAAGTAGAAATAATGTATGTACATTGTAGTTCCACTTACAATAATCGGGAAGATATCAAGCACTCTGGAAGGATCACGTACTTTTCAATAATACAGTTGTTTGTAAGCACTCAAACATACTGTAAACCTGCCCTAAACCTACGTTCCCTTTCAAAATTAAGTCATACTTTTCTACAATCATTGCAGCACTGTGAATCGTAACGAAAATCTCACGCGGTTCAAAGCTATGGCAGCTTGCTGCAAAACAAACGTTGAACGCTATTTTCGCTTTTCGGACTTTTTCGTAAAAGCGAAAATCTTCTTTGGATTTATTTCGTTTATCGAAAACAGGTACTAATGTAGGTCTTTTGTAAAAGCGTAAAGGAACTTTCGAAATCGGGAGATACTTACTACAGTTCCTGAATTCGCTGCGCATGTGTAGCAACCATGCAGCCATGATTTTCGTGGCCATCAACTGTTCGGTTTGGTTTATCGTCACTTTCACATTTGATCGATGTGTGGCCATTTGCTACCTGAGGCTGAAAAATAAAAACTGCAGCGAGAGCACGGTGGCAGTCGTTCTGGGGACAGTGACCGCGGTGAGCTGTTCAAAGAATATTTTATGGTATTTTATGCTCATACGTGTGTATTTTATTGCTGATAACCCCAGATTTTTGTTGAGCACGAAATAGAGTTCTGGGCTCTCCTGTCTGGGGAACAATTACTATCCTCCATTACCTGCTCACTCCTGTGGTCCCGTTTGCCCTGTTTCTGCTTTTCAATGCGGTGACCATCAGGCTCGCTTTGGTGGCCAGCAGAGCCCGCAAGAGGCTCCGCTGTTTCGGCACTGGGGAAACTCCCAGAGACCCAGAGATGGAGTGTCGCAGAAAATCCCTCATCATATTGCTGTTCATTTCTGGGAACTTCATTTCATTATAGGCATTGCTTGCAGTAAATTTTGTATCGGCTCGACTAGGTTACGGTGCGGGGAACAGAAATTCCACCTCATTCATTGCAAGAGCTGGCCTACATGCCGCAACTTCGTAGCTGCTGCAACGATGCGGCTCTTTATGCGATAACCCAGACGATTTTTAGGAAGCAGCTGAAATATATTATGAAATACCCTTTCTCTCTCGTTATAGGATGCACCCAGTACCTATGAGCGCCAAGCAATCCACTGTCCCTTTCTGCCTAACATGCGTGACCCGCCCGCGATCAGCGCCCCTCCTCTCCCCTTCACAACGCACTCCGTTCCATTGGTACTTCGCCAGGTCCTTGTCATCCGCTGTTCCTACAGATATCCACCAGATTCAGGGTGGATAATATGCTAGGCTGCTTATCATCCTGCTTGTAAATCTATTTAAACGCTAACTTTCACAGCCAACAGATGGATAATTATACTCTCTCTGACACAGTTGATGCAACAAGTTATTGCAGATTAATCATGAAAGAACCACAAACGTCCTGTAATTAATTGAACGGTTCCTTCGTCCTTGTGACTGAGGGATGACTTGATAGAGATACTTAAATTCTAAAAGGCACCAATATGGTACATAGTCAGTCTTTTTTCATGGTGGTGTCTGAAAACAGTAGAGCATTAGTGAAATAATTCAAAAGGAGATTGAATATATATATATATATATATATATATATATATATATATGTATTTGATGGTCATCATGGACATGAGGGGCTGGTGAACATTGAGTCACACTGCAGTGAAAAAGGCCCTATGATAAGATGGGATGGTCCGTCTGACTCTCTTTAATATTGTATGCTAAAAATAATTGTACTCTATCAAACAATAGTTAACGTGCACACATCATACAGTGCCTTCTCTGGTTTGACAACTTGATCTACCTTTATAATTTCATCTATTGTCTTCACCTTCTCAAAAACAGGATTGATGGGTTTTGCAAAAAGGAGTCTTCTAAAACCTTCACAAATTGTGAACAAAATGAGATCCTGTTTCTGCCCTTTATTTCATTGTCCATTGTTACTAAAACTATTATAAACAGTTCAAACCTCGATAAATCATATTAATAAATCATTTTCAGACCTTTCTATTCCATTCCTCTTTCTGATCAAAATGTTGCACGAAGCATACAATCTCTCCTTTCAAACTGAAGTTGGTAATCTCCCAATTCCCAGAATCATGTCCATTTACCCCGCCTGTTGCCACACCAACTTGTCAGTTTCAACTTCGTCAAAATTAAACAGAACAGCTTTGTCTTTAGCATAAATGTCTTATACTGTGTATTTCAAGTACCATCTGATGAAAAGGGAGCAAACACTAGACTGTTCTTATTGCTCAGTACATTGGACAGCATGTTTGCATAACAGTTAGCGTAATGCTTTTCTGTGCCAGTGACCTGGATTATAAAGGGGAAGAGTGGAGTCACTTCTCTGTGAGGTACTACTTCGATTAAATTAGATTAGCTATTTAGTAATTTTGACAGTTTAAGAAATATTCTCAATCTAGTTTGATGAACTGGTATGAGCCAATACATTGTCTATTGCTCCAGAGGCCCTGAGTTAGAGAGGTTGGCCTGGCCAGGACTTCACTACTGGGGACATAAGAGACCGAAGGGCGACCTTGTTAATGTGATTAAAGTTATGAGAAATTATGGAGGCAACAGGGTAGGGGAATCTTAAAAAAAGGCATAGGTTTAGGATATGAGGAGAATGATTATGATAGGCATTCATTAGTGGGGAAAATGCTGGAGTCAATTATAAAAGATGAAATAGTGGCACATTTGGATAGCAGTAACAGCATTAGTCCCATTCAGCATGGATTGACGAAGGAGAAATCATGCTTGACTAATCTTCTGGAATTTGTTGAGGATGTAACTATGAAAATGAACCAGGGAGAGCCAGTGGATGTACTGTACCTCGACTTTCAAAAAGACTTTGATAAGGTCCCACATAGTAGATTAGTGGGCAAAATTAGAGCACATGGTATTGGGGGTAGGGTACTAACATGGACAGAAAATTGTTTGGCAGACAGGAAACGAAGAGTAGGGATTAATGGGTCCTTTTCAGTATGGCAGGCAGTCACTAGTGGGGTACCGCAAGGCTCGGTGCTGGGACTGCAGCTGTTTACAATATGCATTAATAATTTAGGTGAAGGGATTAAAAGTAACATTAGCAAATTTGCAGATGACACAAAACTGAGTGGCAGTGTGAAATATGAGGATGATGTTAGGAGAATGCAATGTGACTGGGACAGGTTAGGTGAGTGGGCAAATGCATGGCAGATGCAGTTT
Organism: Hemitrygon akajei; assembly: GCF_048418815.1. Classification (NCBI taxonomy): domain Eukaryota; kingdom Metazoa; phylum Chordata; class Chondrichthyes; order Myliobatiformes; family Dasyatidae; genus Hemitrygon; species Hemitrygon akajei. The sequence continues at coordinate 119,541,794 of NC_133133.1, read as the reverse complement.
AATGTGGATAAATGTGAGGTTATCCACTTTGGTGGCAAAAACAGGAAGGCAAATTTCTATCTCAATGGTGTCAAGTTAGGAAAAGGAAAAGTACAACGATATCTAGGTGTTTTTGTACATCAGTCACTGAAAGTAAACATGCAGGTACAGCAGGCAGTGAAGAAAGCTAATGGCATGTTGGCCTTCATAACAAGGGGAGTTGAGTATCGGAGCAAAGAGGTCCTTCTGCAGTTGTACAGGGCGCTCGTTATACCACACCTGGAGTACTGTGTTCAATTGTGGTTTCCAGATTTGAGGAAGGACATTCTTGATATTGAGGGAGTATAGCGTAGGTTCACGAGGTTAATTCCCGGGATGGCGGGACTGTCATATGTTGAAAGATTGGAGCAACTGGGCTTGTATACACTGGAATTTAGAAGGATGAGAGGGGATCTGATTGAAACAAATGAGATTATTAAGGGATTGGACACGAAAGAGGCAGAAAACTTGTTTCTGGTGTTGGGGCTCACAGTTTAAGAATAAGGGGTAGGCCATTTAGAACGGAGTTGAGGAAAAACATTTTCACCCAGAGAGTTGTGGATCTATGGAATGCTCTGCCTCAGAAGGCAGTCGAGGCCAATTCTCTGGATGTTTTCAAGAAAAAGTTACATAGAACTCTTAAAGATAGCGGAGTCAAGGGATATGGGGAGAAGGCAGGAACGGGGTACTGATTGTGGACGATCAGCCATGATCACATTGAATGCTGGTGCTTGCTTGAAGGGCCTGCTCCTGCACCTATTGTCTATTGTCAGGGCAACTTTATTATGTGGAGGGTCGTGAGTAAATGGAATATTCTGCCAGAGGAAGTGAGTGAAGTGTGTATGATAGCATCATTGAAGAATCTTGGGAGGATGACCTAACTTGTCAGATTTCTGATGAAAGATGGAATAAAATTCTTAAACGGGTTAATAAATCATCTTTCTGTGCTCGTCATTCTCTTCTACAATTTAAAGTGGTTCATAGAGCTTACATTTCTAAACAGAAGCTGTCCAGTTTTTATCCGAACGTTTCTTCACTTTGTAATAAATGTAACTCTGCTGATGCCTCTTTAATTCATATGTTTTGGTTTTGCCCTAAAATTGAAAAGTTTTGGCGGGAAGTATTCCATAACTTCTCACAACTTTTTAGGGTCCAATCTGACCCAAATCCCCTTACTACCTTGTTTGGTATTATTGCAAATGAAGATATAACTTAATACTTCTAACCTACAGGTTTTAGGTTTTACCTCTCTTTTAGAAAGGAGAGCAATCTTGCTTAAATGGACGGAGTCTACACCTCCTACACATCTTCAAAAGTTACGTGATATTATGTCTTATTTAAATTTAGAGAAGAATCGCTGCTCAGTCTTAAATTCGAAACAATCTTTTTATGATATCTGGGGACCTTTCCTAAATTACTTTTCCAATTTATAAAGTTTAACAATGCACAGACTTTTATGTATATTTCTATCTTCTCTTCTTAAGCGAATATGTTTTTTTTCTAATTATCCATTATCATCCATCAGCTTTTTTCTTTGGTAGTTGGTTGACTTTTTTATATAAAAATTTCTTTTATGATGTATGATTTATCTTTAAATTTTTGATTACAGAGTGGTATACCTTTATGTGATATGCTATAACATTTTGATCAATCTTATTACAATATATGAAAGTACACAATTTATGTTGAGATGTATCTACGTGTCGCACTCTGTAAATCATGTTTTTTCTTCTGAATAAAAATATTGTGAACAGAAACGAAAGAAGAAGCACCAATAGTTATATGGAGGGTGAGGTCTTGGAGGGAAATGGGCTAAGCACATACTACTGGGGCTGTCTGGCTTGATGGACAATATAGTAGGCATGGACTTCTGAGGCTAAAGGACTCATGCCTGTGCTTTATTGCTGTCTAGTTCTAATGTGACAATTCGATGGTTTACTTCAACTGACATTTTTTTTTTCTGGTGGGGGTAAATGTAAGATGAAACTTAAAGAAACAAATCATCAGCAGACCAGTCACTGCCCCTCAACTCCCTTAAATTCATGGAACTTGTTGGTAACAGCTTAATGAACGTACTTCCATCTTTAATGTCTTAATCTTTTCACCTTTTTCACATTGAGCAACCATTGAATCTCAGAGGAAGCTGCCCTGAACAACTGAAAATATAGGAATAAATTATTTTGTGGGGGGATATTGCAGTCCACGTCCATAGATCCTGGACATGTGACTGCAACGTTCAGATAGCTCCAAGATAAAATTCACGTTAATGATTTTAAGGGACAGGATTTTTGAACTATTGCAGAAGTTGGTAGTGATCAAGAATAATCTTTGTAGCCTTACCAAAGAAACAGATTAATGGGAGAAGACATTAATTCTGGCTCCAGGTCTGTGACCGGTGGTGTCCATTAGCAATCAGTGGATTACAGTCAATAACTATACGGGAAGCGAAGTGGCAGACATATTATCCAGACAAGTGTGCAATTGTGTAGCATGAGGAAAAATCAGGAAGCAGGAGAGGTGTGTCAACTGCAGATGGCAGACTACAACAGAGCTATCAAAAGGACTGAGCTTGCTGGATATAGTTACCTCATCTCTTAGTGTGTATTAACGAACGCTTTGTAAACAGTATGTTAGAGGTCTCCTATCATCCTAGATGGGAGTGGAGGTGAACTGTCCTCTTGCAAATAATAAAGGTATGTGATAAAGATTTATTCAATGCTGGTACTGTGTTTTTTGTTAGAGTAAGTGGACAGAGACTCGGCACTTCCCTACCACTGATATAAAAGCCACCAATGTATTACTTACTTAAATACAGAACAACAGCTACTTGTCCGTACTCCAGGACTTTGCCTGGATTAAGAACACCCGGGAATCCTGATCAAAAACTCAGTAATCCCACCTCTCCCTTCTTTAAAAATTTTTGGGATATATCCGATAAGGCTCTGGGAGTTTATCCACCATGGCGTTTCAACACTTCAGCCGCTTTCTCTCAAAATTTACTAGTATATTAGTACATTCTGCACTGATCTCAGTACTCATGAGCAGGTCGCCACGCTTTTCTTAGCCAGCAATACAATAGATGCCCTTCTGAAGCATGTAGGAATTTGACCTGCATGTTGACAAATGTAGAGCATGGGAAAAGGGAAGTTCTACTTTAGGGACTGGAAAAGCCAGAAGGTGTAGGATTCATAAAGTGTTACGAACCAGCAACAATAGATGTAGAATGGAGTCGGGGAATTATTGCAAAACAACTAAATTTATCAACATTTAAGCAAAAACACAGAAAATTAAACAAGCGACTAACGTAAAACCAAGTTAACAGTGCTATGCGTCTCTCACTCCCAAACGGTTAATCTTAGTAACAATTCTTAAAAGCACAGTCTCCGAATGTTAGTTTAGAAAGTTTCACGGATTCACGGGGGTATTGATAGGAGAGAGTTTCAGATTTAGACTGTACCTTTACTAATGTATTATGATCAGTGTAAACTATGAGTGGTTTCTGAATTTTGCAATCATACACATCAAAATATTGCAGAGCCAAAATAAGGGATAATAATTCCTTTTCTGTGATTGAATAATTTATTTTGTTTCCATTAAATTTCTCAAAAAAGTAAGCTACTGGACGGTCAACATTATCACAATTATCCCTTTGAAGTTACACTGCTCCTGCAGCCTCGTCACTGGCATCCACAGCTAGGGAAAAGGGTTTTCCAAAGTCAGGTGACCTGAGCACAGGTTGGTGACATAAGGTAGTCTTCAATTATTCGAAGGCCTCCTGACAAGGCTCTTTCCAAACAAATTTTTCGCCTTTCTTTAGGAGGTTAGTTAGTGGGAGAACAATCTCAGCAAAGTTCTTGCAGAACTTATGCTAGTATCCTACCATTCCCAAGAATCTTCTGAGAGCCATTTTACCAGTTGGAGTGGGATCCTCCAAAACGACCTGAACCTTTGCTTGAACCGGAGCCAACCTGTCTTGACCTACAGCATAACCTAGATAGGTCACAGTGACATGGCCAAATTCACTTTTAGCTAGGTTAATGGTAAGATTGGCATTTGACAGCCTCTCAAACTACTTTTCCACTGCCAAGATGTATGATTCCCAAGTGTCATTCCCTGTGACTATATCATTGATATCGGCACCTGTATGTTTTAACCCTTGGATTACCAAATTAAGCATTCTTTGGAAGGTTCCTGGAGCACTCTTCATTCCGAATGGCAAGACATTGTATTCATATAATCCAGATGGTGTTACGAATGCAGAGATTTCTCGACCATTATCTGTTAGTGGCACACAACTATACCCCTTCAACAAATCGTTCTTTGTGAGGGACCTATCTTTTCCCAGCTTGTCAACACAATCGTCCACCCTTTGAATTGCATATGCATCTGTTTTTGTTACAGCATTTACCTTCCGGTAATCTGTACAAAACCAAACATGACCTTCTGATTTAGGGACCATGACACAAAGCGAACTTCAATCCGAAGTAGAGCCTCGAATAATATTATGTTCTAACGTATATTCTATTTCCTGTGCATCCTTTCTACATTTTTTCATGTCCATTCGATATGGATGTTGTTTTATGGGTTTGGCAATTCCAACATCTAACTCATTGGACGTTACCATAGTTCTTTTTGGAACATCAGGAATTAAGTCTCTAAATTCTATAATTAGCTTCTTCATTTGCTGCCTCTGCTGCGGCTGCAAACGAGCCAATTTCTCATGAATATTTTCCAAACATGTCGAATTTATTAGTCTGGTGGAAATCATGTTTGGTTTGAAATAGGTTTCAGATGGATCAAGTTCCCAGGGAGGTCAGACTCATTGGTATTGACAACAGTCACCACGGTGGGCTGTTTTGCATAATATGGCTTTAATACATTCACATGACAGTGCTATATTGGTCTTTGTCGATCGAGTATTTTAACTAAATAGCTTACATTATTAACTTTAGATACAATTTCATAAGGACCATGAATTTGGCTTGCAGAGGGTTCGTTTGCACAGGAAAAAGAACCAATACTTTGTCTCCTGGTTTAAGTGACCTCAATCTGGCTTCCTTGTCATACAAAGTTTTCATTCTTTCCTGAGCTGATTTTAAATTTTCTCTTGCTAAGCTGCAATCTTTTTGCAGTATTTCCTTAAATTTTAAGCCATATTCCAGTAAATTAGTATGTAGCTCTTTGTTAACCCACTGTTCTTTTTACATTACTAATGGTCCTGGGACCCAATGCCCAAACACAACTTCAAAGGGGCTAAAACCTAGGGATTTCTGCACTGACTCCCGTACTGCAAACAAAAGCAAATATACTTCCTCATCCCAACCCTTTCTATTTTCCACACAGAAGTTCCTAATCAGGGCTTAGTGGAATGAAACCTTTCTAAGGCCCCTTGTGATTCTGGATGGTACGTGGATGATGTAATCTGTTTAGCTCCCAGTTTGTAAACCACCTATTGGAATAATACGGACATAAAGTTACTGCCTTGGTCAGATTGGAACAACTTAAGCAATCCAAACAAAGTAAAGAACTTTATAAGAGCCTTTGACACAGTTTTAGCGTTTATATTTCTGACAGGAATGGCTTCTGGGAATCTAGATGCCTTTCACATTACGGTTAACAAGTATTTATGGCCAGTTTTAGTTATTGGCAATGGGCCAACACAATCTACAACAACTTTAGAGAAAGGTCTCACCAAATGCAGGAATAGGTTGCAGTGGGGCCACTGGAGTGACTTGATTAGATTTAGCCAAAACCTGACAAGTGTGACAGGTTCGGCAAAATGTTGCCACATCTTTTCTTAACCCAGGCCAGAAGAAGTGTTTAGAAACTTTATTCACAGTCTTATTTACCCCAAGATGACCACCAGCCAAAGTTAAAATCTCATTCCTGTAGATTTTAGGAACTACCACCTGATGAAAAACTGCCCACTCCTCACTTGCAGGAATCTTAGGAATCTCCATTTCCTCATCAGCACTCCACTTTTGAAATTATACCCTACTGGGACCTTCGCAATCTCATTAACTGGAAGGGCTCTTTCTCTCAAGGTTGCAATATCAGGGTCTCTGCTCTGCTCCACTATTAACTTCTTCCTAGACAGAGACAGATTTTCATTATCGACTTACTGCAAGGATCTTAATCCAACAATGAAGGTAGGTAAGTTACTGACAAATCATCAAAATGGGTAGAACCATGCTGCACCAAACCAGATGCATTGGCAGACTTCTTGGTCATTGATCAGGTTACCGCATGGGGGATAAATCCTGAAATCTAACTTTGGAACATCTAAAATGTGTTTAGTTGTCAGCTGCACTGCAGGAATAACTTTACCACCAGCTAAGTCATTTCCTAACAGTAGAGAAACCCATCCACTGGCAAACTAGGCCTCCGTCCTATTTTAACAAATCTTGAAACCAACCCTGATTTCTAATTTACTATGTGCAGAGGTACATGCACAACATTGCCCCCAATACCTTGAATAAGATTTACATCACTGGTGCCAGATTTTTCATTAAACTTTAGAATACTGTCTGATATAAATGACTGAGAAGGCCTAGTATCCCGAAGAATCTTTACTGGTACCGGGGTGGACCCTTCATTCACTGACACCAATCTTTCTGATATAAAAGGAGTAAATTTCGTTCTGACTAGTTCAGACATCTCAATCAAGGGTTGAACTTCCTTTGCATATCCCAAATCCTGTGGTGTTTTGAATGTTTTAATGTTTTACACACAGACATCTGGAATGAACTTCTTTTCCTTCTTCTTCTGACGGAAACAGTTAGCCATAACATGACCCAACTTTCTACAGTAGTGGAAAATAGGACCGAAAGGTTTTCCCTTCACTTGCGTCTCTTCCTCCTTACATTTTCCACTAGTTACCGTGTAAATTTTCAGATTTATCTTACTATCCCCGCTGCTGCAGGCTCAACGCTGTGGGTTAGGGCATACTCATTTGCCAATTTAGCAGATTCTCGTAACGCGGCAGTGTCCTTCTCCTCCAAATTTGCCTTTATGTCATTTGGGACCTCCTTTTAATTTCTTCATTTCGAATCAACTCCTTTAAGTGTTCAAAATTATTTTCCATATTTTCGGCTGTGCACCACCTCTCAAATCTTACAGACTTGTCATAGTCAAATTCTACGCAAGTCTGGTTCACAAATTTCTTTAGATTTCTGAACTTTAGTCTCTAAGCTTCCTGAACAAGCTCATAAGCTTTAAGTATACCCCGCTTCACAAAGTCATAATCAGCTGCCTGTTCAACAGATAAAGTTGTATAAACTTGTGCTTCACCCTTAGTTGCACTTTGTATAAGGATTGGCCATCTATCTTTCAGCCATTGGGTACTGGGAGCAACATTCTCAAAATATTGAAAATACTTATCAACTTCTGCCTCATTAAATGCAGGAACCAATTTAAATTCGTGACTAGCAACAAACGGTTTCCTAGAACCAGAAGCATTCTCGAACATTACCCTCGCCATTACTAGCTCAAATTCACTCTGTTAATTTGTTTCTCTTTCTGCCACCTCCACTTTAAATTTCTCCAACTTCATTTGCTCCAGTTGTTTCTGCATCTCAAGGTTTCTTACTGGAAACTTCTCTAACACCTCCTCATCAAAAACATTCGTAGCCACATAGTGCACATCTATCTTCCTTTTAATCGCCAGTTTTGTCGTTTTGTTGCTATCTCTGTAAGCTTCGATTTCTTACTAATTTCCAGCACCTCAGCCTTTTTCATTTTTCCTAATACCACAGGAGTTGGTGATTACAGAAAACTCTTAACATCCATTGCTGATGAATTTCACACAAACCAATTAACGAAAAAGGCTTGGGCATTCCCCTTTTCCCAATTAAATCATTATTTATCCAATAAACTCCAAATGAGTCAATACCCTGATGAGCCCCCAATTTTTATGTCACCAACCAACAACAATAATTGTAGAATGGAGTCGGGGAATTATTGCCAAACAACTAAATTTATTAAAATTTTAGCAGAAACATAGAAAACTGAACAGACTAACTTAAAACGAGGTTAACAGTGCTATTCGTCCATAACTCCCAAACGGTTAAACTTAGAAACAATTCTTAACAGAGTCTTACTGAAGCACGGTCTCAGAATGTCAGTTCAGAAAGTTTCAGGGATTGACGGGGGAATTGATAGGAGAGATTTTTAGATTCAAAGTGTAGCGAAGAGACGATCTTGGAGACGGAGATTAAAAATACAGCAAAGAGGCAAGTCTCGCAGAGATACACCAGAAACAGCCAGCGTACCTTTCCGAAGCCGACCCAGCAGAGACACACAGTACCTCTCGAACGCTGATCTCATAAAGTAGCCACTGTACCTTTAAGTGGAAGTGAGTTCACGATGCGGTCTGTTTTGAAGAGTCCACGAATAGTCCACAAAAAGTGAGAATTTCACTATGTAACTGACAGGAGATGTCCCTTTTACAGGACTGGTCACCATACCCGAGACCTTGCAGGGGTGTACCAAAGTGGGTGCCCAAAATCCATGTTTGGATTACGAAATGTCAGTACAGCTCCGAAATGCAAAACGTTATCAACTACCCACTCCCTTTTAGGTTCGATCAAAGCTTGCACTCTTCACTCTCACTAACGACTCTGCTGTTTAAACACAACGACTCTCCACCAAAGTGTCTCTCTACCAAAATGTCTCTGGAGCAACTGCGCTGTTCCCTTTATACTCTTGGTGTCAAAATGCGGGCGCTGGTAGCAGACCCAAAGGCAAGACACAGACACTGAAGTACTAGGAACAGGACTAGGTGTGACAAGAAAGCAAGGGAAGTCGGGACGAAACAACACTGGACGTTGACACAGGGTCTGGACAAGACTAGGATTCAGGGTCTGGGCTAAGACTAAGACTACGAAAGCAGGACCTGGACGAGGAACTGGGAAATCGGAGCCTGGACTCGGACTCCAAGCCAGAGACTGGACAGGGACCGAACGAGGAACATGGGACTTGACTCGGGCTCAGATCCCGGATTCAGGTGAGGACACAGGTTTAAGATCTTGCCAAGGACAGGACGTGGCTACAGGCCATAACGAGGTACCCCAGCACGGGATGTAGAATCTCCTGCACAGGGCTGGGCGAGGAACTGGAACTAGATGCACACGAAGCACGGATCAAGACAGGGAACATGGAACTCCAGAACAGAGACTGGACAAGGACCCGGAACCTAGTTCTTGGTTGGAACTAGGAACCTGGGTCTTGACCCAGTTCTGGAACCCAGGTCCAGGCTAGAACAAGACATGGTTACAGGTCGTAGCATGACTGAGGTACAGGACTGGACTTGGCTAGGCTACAAGACAGGACGAGAACACAAAGCCTTGACTAGGTCTTGGGAAAATGGAAACATAGAGCCTAGGTCTTGGGCAGGACACGGGACTCCTGGACAGGCAAGGTTTCAGGCATAGGCTGCAGAAGGGAGAAGTAGGGAACAGTCAAGTACTAAAGTTCCTCCTCCTCCTCCTCTTCCTTCTCCCCCCTCCCCTCAGGTTAATCGTGCATTACCGACACACACACACACACACACACACACACACACACACACACACACACACACACACACACACACACACACACACACACACACACACACACACACACACACACACACACACACACACACACACACACACCCTAATCTGCAATTTATCCTTTCTTCTTTGGCCACCCTATTACCCTATTTCTGATGAACCATCATATTTATAATAAACTACTGTATCGTTTAAGAAAGCTAAAAGCACCCTGATCTGTGCTCTCTCACCCATGCCCAGTAACCCTTTTAATGTTAATTCCTGCATCCCCAATTCGCTTAGTTTAATTCTCATCTCTCTTTGTATCCCGTAATTCCTGCAACTCAAAATTACATGTTCTACTAACTCCTCTTCCTGACATACCTCACACAATCCAGTGTGATGTTTTCCTATCATTTTCAATGTTTTGCTTAGTGCACAGTGCCCCAGCCTTATCCTAGCCCACAGTTTCCTCTCTTCTGTATCCATTGCCTACCTTGCTACCTGTAACAATCTTTTGTATTTGATATAAATGCCTCCTTTTCCCCTCTCTGTCCCATCTTTCTTGCCACATTTGGATATTTTTCCCCAGATTATACACTTAGCCTCTGCTCTGCTGATGCTAATATGCATTTCTCTGTTTTCTCCAACTCATCCACCCTCTCATTCCCCTTCACCTCTACATGAGCTGGAACCCATAGAAATTTCACCTGACCTCCCTGATTTACAACTCTTGTGACTGACCGAAGGATTTCATAAAGTACATCTGAGCATATCAACACTTTGGCTAGTTATCCCTCTGGAACTTCGCATTCTCCCAGCACTCCTGCAAATCTTTTTTTTCAGGGTGAGAATCATTGTGCCCCTGCAAATTAGCCCAGTCTTTTGTCATCAATTGCTTCCTTCTTAGATCCAAAGGCGTTACTCCCAATTCTACCTGTAGGGCTGCTGTTAGTGATGTTTTAAAAACCCCACTGCATATTCTCAAAGCCTGAGCCTGAATCACATCCAGTTTCCTTATAAGAGACCCAACTGCTGATCAATATGCTACACTTCCATAGTCCAACAGAGATCTTACTAAAGCCACATACATTCAATTCAACGCTGACAAACTTGCTCCCCATTCCCTACCAGTCAAACATCTCATCACATTTATTATTTTTTTACAGTTCTCCTCAACTTTCCTGATATGGTCTTCCCATGATAACTGTGAATCAAATATAACTCCCAGAAGTTTAAATGATCCAACCCTTTCTAATTCTATCCCATACATCCTTAAGATTTTCCCTACCTCAATTCTTTTCCTGGTGAAACATACATTTCGTGTTTTTTTTTCTACTGAAAATCTACATCCCCAGTCATAACCCTACTCCACCACTTCATCAATTGCTCCTTGTAGCTTCATGATTATATGCTCCATGTTCCTACCTCTTTTCCACAGGGCCCCGTCATCTGCAAACAGTAACCTACCTGTATCCACTAGTTGCTTTGTGAAGACATTATTGATCATAAAGATGAAAAGTAACGGGCTAATCACACTACCCTGAGGTGTGCCATTTCCCATTATGTACTGATTTGATAACTCTGACCCAATCTGAAATTTAATTTTCCTACAAAACAATTTTTTTAAATCCGATTAAAAACCCTCCCACCAAGCCCCATCTTGTGCAGTTTAGTTAACAATTCTTCCTTCCACATCAGGTCATCGGCTTCTTCTTTGTCAAAAAACACTGAAACTACTAATTCATTATTTGCCTGGGCCTTTCTTATTTCTGTCTCTAACCTTATCACTTAGTCCATGGAATTCCTTCCCTTCCTAAAACCACTCTGATAACATGCCAGCATTTCCCTCTTCTCAAGCACATACAATAACCTTTCTGTTATCATCTTTTCCATTATCTTGTATATATTTGACGTTAACGCCATTGGCCTCTAGTTAGTAGGTTTTGATGGATCCTTGCCAGGTTTCCTTATTGGAATTACTACTGCTTCTTTCCATGCACTTGGTAATCTTCCCTCCTCCCACACTCTGTTGTAAAGATGCAGCAACTTCAAGAGCACTCCTTCTCCTAGATTTTTTAGCATAACATAGCATATCAGATCTTTCCCTGAGGAGGTTGGTCTCGATCTCTTTATTGCTCTCACCATCTCTGCTAACGTAAATGCTACATCAATTATATCAGTTTCTTCCCTCCTGATTAACACACCTGGGTATTGACTTATTGTTCTTTCCCTTTTCCTTCTCCATTTTTCAGCCATTTTTTTAATGAATTATGCATCTTTACAAATGACTTGGCCATGATCTCAGCCTTATCCCTGCTGGAGACCGCTGTTTCCTCCTCAGATATCATTACTGGATATTCCCATTCCCTTAAATCTTCTCCCATCCTCTTAATCATTCCCCATACCTCTCCCACAGACATTGTTCTTCCTATTTTGTTGCAAAAACTCCACAAACTTGCCCTTTTAGCTTGACGTATAGATCGTCCCACCACTGCCTGTGCCTTCTTATATTGAATCAAATGCTGCATATTATGGGTTCTTTTAACTAGTCTGAATGCTCTATTTCTGTTTTTATATATATATATATAACAGCCTGACAACATTCCCCTGTCCATAATGGAACCAGTTTTCTATTCATTCTATTGTTACTCCTGTGTATAGATCCTTCTGCTGCCATAATTATTGCTGAAGTCACCTGACTGTTTAATTCATCCACATTTCCAGAAATGTTAATCCTTGTCTATGCTTCTTCACTCAACTTCTGGAATTTACCCCAATCTGCTTTTCCAAACACCCACTTTGGGATTGCACCACCTGTTCTTACTTCAGCTCTTTCATTCACTGAAACATGATCGCTGCCTACTGTTGAAGCAGTCCAAACTCCCCAGGTGCTAACCCCAGCCAAGGTTTTAGACTCCAACATAACATCTAATACTGACTCCGTTCCTGTTGTTATGTCTGTCCTTGTTCCTCTACTATCTTTCATACACACAAAATCCTTTTATTCCATCAAATCTTCAATTACATTTCCATTTGAACCTGTAAACGAATCACCCCATATTGTGCTGTGAGCATTGAAATCATTACACCACACTATTTTATGTCTGTTCTGTCCTTGTATCCTTAGTAGGCTATCCAAATCTAACATTTTACATTGATTATAGTAGTTAATTATAACCACTTCCTCCCCGTCTCCCACACTTCCACCACTATGTATTCCTGATCATCTCCCTTTTCCAGTACCCTATATAATATACCTCGTTTGCTTAACATAGCAGTAACTCCTCCTCCCCCTAGATTTCTATCTTTCCTGATTATTGTATATCCATATACCACTGTAACACCTGCCCAATAGACTGGCATATGTATAGGGGAAGAACTCCAGCCACTCTCCAACCCCACCTCCCGTATTCACAGGTGCTGAGGAAAACAAGTTAATGCAGCGACGCACACACAATATCAAACTCACACAAGATACTGTTATAGAATATACTTCAAAGATTTTACTAGAACGAAAAGGTTAATAACAATACAGTGTATATGAAGGAAAATAAAATAAAATAAAAGGCGCCAAAACTTATCAGAGTTCAGTCAGTTTAGTGCACATCGTTGGAGGTCAACCATTGAACCACTCGACCCCTCGTCGCTTTCCGCGTACCACCACGTCCTTGCACCTGGGACCATCCTGGTGGACGACCGAGCTGTGCCGCACACATCCAGCTTCCTCGGCGTCCTCCTCCCGACTCCCTGAAAAGACCACGAAAACCTCCCAGCTCCCAGACGCACAAGACAAAATAACATTTCCCCATTGGTTAACAAATGAATACAATCCTGATATCAACCAGTCTAAAGCTAAAAACTGCGAGCGAAAGCACTTATCATAACAAAGAAGCATTCCTACTCTTAACAAAAAAAAATAAGCCATTTTGATTAACATAGACGGTACATTGTACACCACAAAGTCTAAAGTTGGTTTCAAACAAGTCTCCTGATTACACACTACATCCGGTTTTACAACCACTTCTTTAATAAAATGCTTGTAATGCTGGCTATTGGCCAGCAAGCTCCTTGCATTCCATTGCAAAAGAATCACCATAATCAGTATTAACCAACCCATAACACTTCCTGGTTTGACTGATTAGTGAGGAAAGTGAGGAAGATTAACAAGTTCAGAGAGGAGTTGTTGCCACAGTAAGGTTTAATGAGAAGGCTCAAGGGAACATGAAGAAAATTAACCTGTTTGTGCTGACAACAACACTGGCAAATAAGATAGGGGAAATAGTATTTGCCAAAGTCCTTTATGATGGCAACCTATTGTTAAGATGTGTGATGTAAGATTACCCTCACTTATTCCCATGTCAGTCCTACTAACGCTAAATGGTTCACTTCTGCTTTGGACACCAGCTGAATTTTTTTCACTTTTTGACTTTACCTCAGCCGTACTATTAATCACTCCTGCAACGAATGTTACCAGAGCCTTTTTGTCTACATAAATCCTGATATTTGTTCTTGTTGAATCTCTCGCATCCCTCTTGCTCCCTGCTCATTTCGAGCATTATTCTGTTCTCTTGACATTCTTACAGCTTCTGCAGAAGTGATCTTTCTTTTTACTCTTATTTCTTGAATTTTATTCTCCCATCTCATAACCTCACACCCAGTATATGCCACATTATGAGCTCCTCCACCATTACAGAATTTTGGCTGTACTGCTGTCCCACACTTTCCATACTCATTATCACCCCCACATCTACCACATCTCCACTGCCTATTACAGTTTTTAGCTATATTTCCAAACCTTTCACAATTATAGCACCTCAATACTCTTTCTGGGTAACGCATGAAACCCAGGAACACCTTCCCTGGCACTCTTTCTTCTTCAAATTCAGTCAATTCTGTTTCACTTTCCTTTTTCACTCCCTCCTTTGTTGTTTTCAGTCTTTGAACATTCATTACTCTTCCTCCTTTGATATCCCTCTTTAACTCCTCAATATTAATACTCATTGGTATCCCCGTGATCACACCTTTACTTCGAAAACTATTTCGTGCTCCCACCCACCCTGTGTATTCCAGCTTACATTTTCTTATCTCTCTTAATTTGAGTGGTTTCTCAAACTGTTCCTCATTCGCACATCTTACCAATAGGTTGCCATCATTAAGGACTTTTGCAAATACTGTTCCCCTATCTTACTTGCCAGTGTTGTTGTTAGCACACACAGGTTAATTTTCTTCATGATCCCTTGAGCCTTCTTATTCAAACTTACTATGACATTTCCTTTCTGAACTTGTTCATCTTCCTCACTTTCAGAGCTCTCTCCACTATCATTTTTTATTCTTTTATTCCTTTTGTCTCAGTTTTCATTCATCCATCCCATCACTATCTTCTCATTCTCTTTCGTTCCCCCTTCACAACCACCCATTTCTCCCCAGCTGCCTTACCAAAGGCAGCAGTTCAACAGTTTGCTCAGCCTCGCTGCTAACCGACTCCAGAACTAGTACCACAAGCACACACTCCCTGCTCTACTCCAGCCCCTGTATTACTGAGTACTCTCAAACCAGGAAACAAAGTTATCACACCAGCACTGAAGCTTCTTCTTCCTTGAGTTCTTACGGCAGTTGGCATCCACATTGTTGTATTACTGCCATCTTCAGGATTTACTGTCCCTCATTGTCCATTCACTTGACTGCCTAAAGTCGTCTTTCCAGTCCCAGCACCCTTAAAAAACTAAACAACCATTTCCTCCCTTGATCACTCTCCCCACATTCCAATAAACATTTAACACTGTTCTCTACCAGTCGTACTTTGCGTAATTATTGTAGCATTTATTGTCTTTCCTGTGCAAATTTCCTACATGAAATAAGGATATGCTCTACTGTATCAGTCTCCTGACATAGATCACAAAAACCTGTCAGATGTTTATTTATGATGGCCAGTGTACTATTGAGGTTGCTGTGCCCAATTATCAGGCTACTTATAATTACTTGCTCCTTCCGCTTTACTCCCCTCCTCCTTCCCATATCTACTCTGTTCTGAATTGAATGTAAATGTCTTCCTTTTATTGCTCTATCCCAATGCTGCTGCCACTGTTGATTTATCCTTCTCCATACTATGCACTTCCCTTCTGATTTTGCTAGCTTAATATTGACCTCTACAGATCCTTTTTTGACTGCTGCTTTTGCCAGCTTATATGCTGTCTCATTTCCCATAATACCCGAATGTTCTGGAACCCACATGAATGCGATGTTTTTGCCTTGTCTAGCCAGTGCTGAATTTGCAAACAGGATTTCATAATGCAGATCCTGGCGCCCTCCAGCTGTACCCGCATCAAATGCTTGCAAGGGCCGATACAGAATCGCTACATATCACAAAATTACCACAGTCAACGCTCGCTCCATTCTAGTGCTAATATTATGGCAAAAATTTCAACTGCATAAACACTCAAGCAATCCAGCGTTCTCTTGCTAATTTCCACTTGATAACTTGGCACAACAATTGCAGACCCTGTTGCACGCGTTTCTGGATTCTTTGATCCATCTGAAAAATCTGTACGTCTTTATATTTACATTCCCTATACCTATAATATTCACTGAGTATATCAGCCGTTTTATTACTGCACTCAATCTTAAGCAATTCCAAATCCACAGAGGGATTTATTAATTAATACCCAGAAAGCCACACCACACTTGGACAAAACTCTTTATTATATACACCCATATCTTTTGCTGTTGCTCTCCTGTCCAGTCAAAACTTTGTTTTTGTGTCTTTTCCTTCTCCCAGCATGTCTCCAACACCCTTTCTGCAGGATGGCTATCACCATACTCCCTTATGTTAATCCAGTAATTGGCCTCCAGATGTTTATGTTGCAGCCCCAATGGCATTTCATTTGCTTCAACTTGGAGTGCACACACTGGGGAAGTTCTAACTGCTCCCAAGCACACCCTTAGAGCTTGAGCTTGCATGATATCCAGTTCTGCTAACACAGATGTTGCTGCTGACTCGTATACAATACTTCCATAATCTAATCTTGATCTTATTAATGCTACATAAATATACTTCAGTGATGCAAA
This sequence comes from Hemitrygon akajei, assembly GCF_048418815.1. Lineage (NCBI taxonomy): Eukaryota > Metazoa > Chordata > Chondrichthyes > Myliobatiformes > Dasyatidae > Hemitrygon > Hemitrygon akajei. The sequence goes on along the minus strand of NC_133133.1, from coordinate 119,525,175 downwards.
ATCAGCACCCCATTCCAAACCAACAAGACACCTCATGACATTTATCACATTTTTACATTCAGCAACTACATATCTAACATGTTCTCTCCATGTTAATCTCAAGTCAAAGTGCACTCCCAAAAACTGAAGACTGTCAACTCACTCCAGGTTAATTCCATACAGAGTCAGATTAAGTCCCCTGAGCTTTTTCCTTGTAAAGAACATGGTTTTTGTCTTCTCCACTGAAAATTTAACACCCCACTTTGTCCCCCACTCTTCAACTTGATTAATTCCATCTTGCATTTTCATTACTATATGTTCAATATTTCTCCCTCTTTTCTACAAAGCTCCATCATCTGCAAACAATGACCTCCCTACATCCGTTGGTATATTTAAGAATATATCATTTATCAAAATGGAGAATAAAGTTGGACTCACAACACGCCCCGGAGGCATCCCGTTTTCTACAACATACTGGCTTGATAGCTCTGATCCTATCTTCACCTGAACAGTTCTCCCATTTAAAAAGACCTTAACCCAATTGAACATTGCCCGCCCCCACAATTCCAATTAAATGCAGCTTGATTAGGAGCCCCTCCTTCCATAACATATCGTAAGCTTTCTCAACATCAAAAAAAAATTGCAACCACTGTCTCTTTATTACTTGTGCTTTTCTTATTTCATCCTCTAGACACACCACTGCATCCATAGTATTCCTTCCTTTTCTGAACCCGCTTTGATACGTAGCCACCATACCTCTACTCTCCAGAAAGTACACTAACCTCTCATTTATCATACGTTCCATAAGTTTACATATATGAGACGTCAAGGCAATTGGCCTGTTATTTCCTGGCCTGCTGGCATCTATTCCAAGTTTCCTTATTGGAATAATTATTGCCTCTTTCCAGCTCCCTGGTATTCTCCCTTCATCCCAGACTTTGTTATACAGAAGCAGTGGTTTCTCCAGACTTCCTTCACTCAGGTGTTTTATCATACTATAGCATATTTCATCTTTACTTGGTGCAGTCTTTCCTGTTCTATCTAGCGCCTTTCTTAATTCTGCCGTGCTGAAAGGGACGTCTTGCACACTGCCAAGGTTAGTTTTTCTACGTAAATCCTCCATATTTTCAGCTTTTGTTCTCTCTCTCTCTGCTTCTTCCCTTCTCAGACAAATTATCAGAACTATGTACCGTAACAAAAGTACTTGCCAACAACTCTGCCTTTTCCTTATATATTACTGCAGTCACATTTCCATCCACCAGAACTGGGTACCTCCACTCTCTCCTGTCCCCTCCCATCCTTTTTATCATCACCTACACCTCTCCTACTTGGGTTGTGTTTCTGATTGAATCACAATACTTTTTCCAGTGCGAACTTTTCGCAAGTCTTATTGTCTTCCTTTACTACCTCCTGAGCTTGTTTGTACTGAATCCTATGTTGGAAGTTATGAGCTCTTTTAACCGATTTAAAAGCCTTATTACTATTTCTCACTACTTCCTTACAATTATCATCCCACTGTGGCATTACTCGCTTCTTTGTTCCTCCTTTACTTTTAGGAATGGATTCTAATGCAGCTGATGTTATACCTTGTTTTAATATGCTGTCAAGTGTGTCTATGTCCATCTCATCACTGACCCGACTTTGATATCTATCACTTTTTTCCAGAAACTTCTCCCAATTGGCTTTCTCCGGTATCCATTTCCCACCTATATTCTCTGTGACCAATGAGGCAGAAATATTTATCTTGCACCAGATTGGGTAATGATCACTCCCTATGGTTCCTTCTTGATACACTAACCACTCACAGACTGATGCAATAGAGTTTGATACTAATGTAAGATCAAGCACAGATTCTTGGAATACGTACACAACGCTGGAAGAACTCAGCAGGTCAGGCAGCATCTGTGAGAAAAGAATAGCCAACGTTTAGGGCCGAGACCCTTCATCAGGAATGGGGGGAGGAAGAGAGAGCCAATGCCCAGTAATAGAGATCGGGGAGGGGTAGGGCCTAAAGGGACCAGGTGGAAAACCATTCAGAGGAAAGATAAATGGGGGAGGGGAGGGGATAAACATGAAAGAACTGTAGAGATAAAGAAGCAGAAAGTTGAAAGGGGAGAGAGGCAGAGAGGGAACTGGGATAGGGGGAGGGGGAGGGAAATACCGGAAATTCCCTATTCCCAGTTCCTCCATCTCCGCCGCATCTGCTCCCAGGATGAGGCTTTCCATTCCAGGGATTCTCAAATGTCCTCTTTCTTTCAGGATCGTGGTTTCTCTTCTGGCGTCATCAAAGATGCCCTCACCCGCATCTTCCCCACTTCCCGCGCTGTAGAACTTAACCCATCCTCCCATCACCACAACAGGGACAGGGTTCCCCTTGAACTCACCTACCACCCCACCAGCCTCCGGATCCAGCTTATTATCCTCCACAACTTCCGCCACCTTCAACAGGACCCCACCACCAAGCACATCTTTCCCTCCCTACCCCTCTCAGCTTTTCGCAGGGATCGTTCCCTCCGTGACTAGCTGGTCCACACGTCTCTCACCACAGAAATCCCACCTGGCACTTATCCCTGCAAGCGCAAATGCTACACCTGCCCCCTTACCACCACACCGGGCCCCAGACAGTCCTTCCAGGTGAGGCAACACTTCACCTGCGAGTCTGCTGGAGTCATCTATTGCATCCGGTGCTCCCGGTGCGGCATCCTCTACATCAGCGAGACCCGAAGCAGATTGGGGGACCGCTTCGTCGAGCACCTACGCTCCGTCCGTCACAATAGACAGGACCTACCGGTTGCCACCCACTTCAACTCTGTCTCTTATTCCCATCTAGATATGTGCATACAGGGCCTCCTCTACTGCCATGCTGAGGCCAAACTCAGGTTGGAGGAGCAACACCACATCTACCGTCTGGGTAGCCTTCAGCCTGGTGGTATGAACATTGAATTCTCCAATTTCCGGTAATTCCCTCCCCCTCCCCCTATCCCAGTTCCCTCTTTGTCTCTGTCCCCTTTCAACTTTCTGCTTGTTTATCTCTACAGTTCTTTCATGCATATCCCCTCCCCCTCTCCTCCCCCCTTTATCATTCCTCTGATGGGTTTTCCACCTGGCGCCTCTCGGCCTTACCCCCTCTCCTATCTCTATTACTGGGCTTTGGCCTTCTCTTCCCCCCCCCCCCCCTCCATTCCTAATGAAAGGTCACGGCCCGAAACGTTGGCTACTCTTTTCTCAGGGATGCTACCTGACCTGCTGAGTTCTTCCAGCGTTATGTACGTATTCTTTGATCCACGGCATTTGCAATTGTATTTTTGAGCACAGATTCTTTACTTGTATTAACATCAATTCTAGTACTACTGCCATCATTTAGGCACACTAAATATTTCTCATCTAGCAACTCCTCTATTACTTGACCATTGATGTCTGTTCTGTTGCTCCCCCATAATACATTATGCCCATTAAAATCACCACACCAAACAACGTTACTACTATTTTGCCCTTCTATCTCCGCAGGCTTGTTTAACTCTAGCCTTTTGCATGGATTATGATAATTCACAATCACCAACTCTTTCCTTTCAGCCCATACTTTTACTACCACGTACACTTGTTCACTTCCTATACCTAGTATTCTATAAGGAACACCTTGCTTTACACAAGTTCCTCATCCTCCTCCTCCCCCCCTTTCTCCTGTCTCGCCTTACTGCCTCATAACCATATAAAACACAATCTAAATTATGTTTTAACCAGGTCTCCTGGATACACACAACATCTGGCTTTTCTCACCTACCAGCTATACACTGCTTGAAATATTATCCATTACTAATCAGGCTTCTTGCATTCTATTAAAGTAGCATTATTAGTAATATCAACCCACACATCTTGTTCTTGACTTGACTGTACTCTTATTGGAGAATAAAGTTGCATTGATTGCTGTGTAACCAAAGCTATGTAACCAGTCTTATATTTACTATGTATCCAACTTATTAGCCAGAATGTAATCTCTGTATTGTCTCTGTACTATTGAACACATCAGTGCCTTAAGAATGTAGCTAACAGTGAAAGTAAGCATGTAGAGATAACGGTGGTAGACGGTATCGTGAATTGGTGTGATGGTATGGGAACCAGTCAAGGCTGGGAAGGGGGACACGTGTTCCAAGGAGTAGGCTAGATAGGATCCTGCGATGGTGTGAGAACCAGTCAAGGCACTAGAACAAGTATATGCCAATGAAACTAAGATAAGAAATTACTATAAAGAATACTGTGAACTAAGCTCGGCGGACAATTAGTGACACGCTCATTAATTGTCTCAGCTTTTGTTTGCAAATAAAGGCTTAAACTTCTCGAAGAACCTTCTGCGTCTCCCGATTATTTCAAGAAACCACCACACCCTGAGATCATCATTTACCTCTTCCCATCTTAATTCTATCATACCCAAATGGTGCTCCGCAGCTTTCACAATAATCTGAACCCTTTCAGTTTTAAATTTGATCTCACATGTTGCATTTACCACTCCTGCTATAAAGGTCACCAATTTCTTCTTCTCTATCCATTCATTCTTCTTATCTTGCCTTTCATTAGCTGCCACTTGTTCTTTGCTACATCCTCCCTCATTCATTTTCTTCTTTCCTGTAAACTTGACTGCCTCAGCATATGGGACTTTTTCCTTCACCCTTATCTTCTGCACCTTCATCTCTTTTTTCACCACTTCACATCCCCAGTACGCTACAATATGGTTACCTCCACAATTACAGAACTTTGGTCCCACTCCCTCTCCACATTTTACGTATTCATGTTCCCCACCACACCTTGCACATCTTCTCTTTCCTTTGCAAACTTTGGCCACATGCCCAAAATCCTGGCGATTGAAACACCTCATAGGTTTTGGCATATATTCTTTTACATTGTATCTCAGAAATCCAAAATATAACTCCTTTGGAAGCACCTTATCCTCAAATTCCACCAGAACAGTTTCAGTCTTCCTATTCTCTGCTCCCCTTGTCATTCTTTTCACACTCTTCACTGAACTATTCCTCACCCTTAAGTTCTCCACTAGCTCCTTCATATTAACACTGAGGGGAATCCCAGAGATCACCCCCTTGCAACCATTGACCAACTCTTACAACCCTGGACACTTTGACTTTCCCAACATTAGTCACCTTCATTGCCTTCTCCATCTACTGTTTAGTTTTACATCCTATCAGCAAGTTTCCATCTCCTAAAATTCTCGCATGGCTCACGTCCCCTACTTGCCCTCTAATGTTATTTTGTTAGATTAAGTGGATTGATTTTCTTTACTCCCCCTTCCCCCTCAAATCTTACCACTACATTTAGTAATTTTGCCCTTGGGCCCTTCTCCTCAACTTCTCTTCCCTCATTTTCCGATCCACCTACACTAGACCCACCTCCTTTCTTTCTCTTCCGACCCATCATCTTCCTATTCTTAGTCCCTCTCCCCACCTCTGCCCACTCAAACTCCATGCTGCTGCTATCACCATCAGTCTCCCTCCCTGCTATCCTATCATAGTTTGCAAGGGACCATGTATGAATATCGTTCCAGACATATACAGGCCGTCGGTCAATATTCCCACAGAATGTCCCCAACAACACCCCAGCTGTTCCTCAGCTCCAAGTCCAGCCCAGAGAATAAACTTCAAAACAAGGCAGCAGGCTTCAACCCAGCACACACAGCTCCACCATACCACCAGCCTTTCTGCCCTCATCAGCCAGCAGTAGAACCTTCCAGATACAGGTGTATTTTACTACAATCAATTGAAAACACTGCCAGCACTGAAGCTGAACCCAGGAGCTATATTTGCCCAAAATGAGAATCAAGTGCCTCAATTGAGACACCCCAACAGAACAAAGGGAAATCTGGAAAACATGGAATAAGGATCGAAGGACTGGACCGTGATCTGGAATGCAGACTTCACAGACCGGAACATTACACTTGGGGTATGTCGTTGCACTCACGGAAACTCTACTGGTCAGCAACCTCAAGGCAGCATACACTACATCTACGACCACCCTCTACCATCACTGGACAAGCAAATTCTGAATCCGTGCAGCCAGATTTCCTTGGGCACCCTGTCTCCTGACATTCTGAATGAGCCTATCATGGGAAACTTATCAAGTGCCTTACTGGAAACCATATACACCAGTATATGCTCTCCCTGTTTAAATGTGCTCTGTTACATCCTCAAAGTATTAAAACAGCTTCATGAGGCAAGATCTATCCATTACAAAGCTATACTGAATATTCCTGTGCTTCTCCAAATGTTCATATGTTCTATCTCTAAGAATCTTCTCCAATAATTTGCCCAGCACTGAAGTAAGACTCACTGGTTAATAATTTTCTGGGTTATCCCTACATTCTTTCTTGAAAAAAGCAATATCATCTGCCTCTCTCCAATAATTTGGTACTATTGCTGTAGCCAGTAAAGAAGCACAGATCATTGCCAAAGGTGCAGCAATCTCTTCCCACACTACCAGCCGTAAGCTGGGGTACAGACATTCTGGTCTTCCTGACGTATCTACCCTAATGTTTTTCAAACCTTCCAGCGCATCCCCTTTCTTCATGTTGACATATTCTATCATACATCCTGTTTTATGCTGTACTCACAAAGAACAAGATGGCTCACTTGAGAGAATATGGAAGAAAAGGATTTATTAAGAACAGCACGCACAAAATGCTGGTGGAACACAGCAGGCCAGGGAGCATCTATAGGGAGAAGCGCTGTCGACGTTTCGGGCCGAGACCTTTCGTATTTGCTCTGTAATCTATTAAGAACATTCTACCTTCTATAACTACAGGCAGATGTCTTCTCTTCATTCTCCTGTTCTTCACGTAAGTGTAGAATGCATTGTGACATATCTTTATCCTTCTCACAAAGGCTTCTTGTGGCACATTCTTGCTCTCCTAAATCTGTTCCTCAGCTCCTTCCTGGCTACTTTGTTAATATATAGAGTCTTGTCTGATTCTTGCTTTCTAAACATTAAAGTATTTTTTCTCTCTATCCTTCCTTACAGTGTTGCTACTCACGCCATCTAACTGCCTACCCTGAAGACGTTTTAGGTTCAATCCTTTCATTCTCTGTTATGCTTCCTGCCTCCTCCTAATGTCGTTTTAACCCTTCCAGATAACAGCAGGGAGCCTCGCTGCCTGGATTTTGGTCCCCCTCCAGTCCATCCCATTTGTTTAACCCACACCTATATAAGAAGAGATTACATGATACAGAATCCTGAAACCATATTCACAGCAGCAGATCCTCATCCACATGTACAGTGGCTCTAAAATTCTGTTCCCACCCTCATTTATACGTGACACTGGGAGTAATCCAAAGATTACTAAATGAGGTCCTCTTCTTTACTTCTCTGTTAATTCCATGTATTCACCTCCTCCCTCTTCTAATTTTTGTCATTGATTCCAACATGTACCACAACCTCTCGCTGCACACTTGCCCCCTTAAAAACATTCTTTAGCCACACTGATAAATCCCTGATCAGAAAGAATGAGAGCAGCACACCATCCTGGGAAAGTACTGTTGTGATTTCAGAACCAAAATAGCATTCCCACAATCAATAACCATAAGAGTACACCTTTGGAATGTGGGAGGAAACAGGAATATCCAGGCGGAACCCACACTCTTATTGAGGAGAATGAACAAACTCATTGCATACAGAGGCAATAATTGAACCCGGGCCACTGGTGATGTAAGGTGTTACTCTGTCTGCTACACTTCCATGTCCTACACTACTAGGATAGTGAGGAAGCAAGGGGAATGAGTGTCATTATTCACCAAAGCATAGGCAGTATTATTGGAGGGAGATCATGCTACAACTTCATAAAGGTTGGTCATAGCAGTTACAGTTGCTACATTAAAGGGAGGGTATGCTTGCACAGAAGAAGGTGCATTATTAAAGGATCAAAGAGGTTCAAAGGTTAATTTTATTTGCAATGCATGTATTGAATTGAACTGGATTGATTTTGAATGTATTACATACATCCTTCATGTCCACGAGGAGTAAAAACCTTTACATCTCTGTCTAAATGTGCAATGTGCAATTTATTTATAATAAATGGTCTGTACAACAATATATCATAGAAATCCAGTTGTGTCAGCATGAATTAATCAGTCTGATGGCCTGGTGGAAGAAGCCGTTCCAGAGCCTGTTTGTCCTTGCTTTTATGCTGTGGTACCACTTCCCGGATGGTAGCAGCTGGCACAATTTGTGGTTGGGGTGACTCAAGTCCCCAATGATCCTTCGGGCATTTTTTAAACACCTGTCTTTGTAAATGTCCTGAATAGTGGGAAGTTCACATCTACAGATGCACTGGGCTGTCTACAACACTTTCTGCAAGGTTCTGCAATTGAGGGAAGTACAGTTCTCATACCAGGCAGTGATGCAGCCTGTCAGGATGCTGTCAATTGTTCCCCTCTAGAATTTCTTTAGGATTTGTGGACCCATAACAAACTTCTTCAAACGTCTGGGATGAAAGATGTGCTGTTGTGCCTTTTTCACCTCACAGCAGATATCTACGGAGCATTTGAGATCCTCTTTGATATGTATGCCGAGGAACGTAAAGCTGTTCACCCTCTCAATCCCAGATCCATTGGCTGCAATTGGGGTTAGCCCGTCTTCATTCCTCCTGCAGTCCACAACCAGCTCTTTGTTTTTGAGACATTGAGAGAGAGGTTGCTTTCTTCACATGAATGTGTCAGTGTGATGACTTCTTCTCTGTAGGACTCCTCATCATTATTTGAGATTAGGCCGATCAGTGTGCTTAGGTCTGATATTTCTTTATTCTAGATAGGCATTAATCACATAATGATAAAGGGTCATGAAAGAAAAGACATCAGGTAACCAATCCCTCCCCCCCCCCCCGCATGAAAAATAACAATTTCAGTTATGAGGATAGGCTGGACAATCTGTGCTTATTTTCTTTAATGGAGGAAAGGTGAGGAGGGTTCTGACTGAGGCATACAATGTTACAATGGGCACTATTATAGTTTATGGTAATAAACAACTTCAGCAGATCAAAATTCCATCCATATACACAGGTAAATGGAGTTTTGATCAGATGTGCAAACGGTAACATTTTTGGAAAGTAAAACCGAGGAAGACGTTTACAATCAATGGAACTGATCTGCAGAGTGTGGTAAAAAAAAAACAACAACTTTGGTGTGCAAGTATGTCTTTTGTTGAAAGTGGTATCAGAAGAACGTACCTAGCAGAAGAATTCTTTTGGCATGCTAGCCATCATAAGCCAGGGCAATGTTACAAACTTTGGGCGTCATGTACAAGGCTCCGCTGATGCCATACTTAGAGAGTATCTTGCTCAGCTGTGGTCACCTTGGTATCGGAAAGATTTTATTCAACTGGAAAGTGTACAGAAAATACTTACAAGCATGTTTCCAGGAGTTGAGTGACTGGGAAAATGGGAGAGATTGGAGACATTAGGATTCTTTGCAGGCGAATGACAGGTGATATTATAGATGTCTAAACAATCAGGAGAGGCATAGAGTGAAGGCACTCTCTCATTTTCACAGGGTTGGGAAATCAGGAATTTAAAGGACATAGGTTTAAGTAAAGAGGGAAAAAGTTTCATATGAACTTGAAGAACAATAATTTTCAACAAACAGTGGTATATATGGGGAAGGAGCTGTCTGAGAAAGGGAGTAACAATGCTTTTAAAAGACACACAAAATGCTGAAAGAACTCAGTAGGCCAAGCGGCATCTATGGAAAGCAGTTCAGTTGGTGTTTCGGGCCGAATCCCTTCGGCAGGACTAGAGAAAAAAAAAGCTAGGAAATTGATTGTTGAAAGAGACAGAAGGCCATGCAAGAAAGAAGAAAGGTCTGTGTGGGAAAAGCATCAGATTGAGGTGTTGGGTGGGCAAGTAGGTAACTTGAGAGACGGACAAAGGGATGGAAAATGGTGAAGTGGGGAGGGGTGGTTGGTGGAGGCATGACTGGAAGTTTGAGAAATTGATATTCATGCCATTAAGTTGGAGGCTACCCAAATGGAATATAAGTTGTTGCTCCTCCAACCTAAGTGTGACCTTACCCCGGCAGAGGAGGAGGACATGGATGGTCTTATCAGATCCTTTCTGTTTTGCTGCTCTCCAAAACTTTTAAAAGACAGTTGGAATGACAATATTTAGAAGGATATACATTAAACGCTGGCAAATAAGAGGACCTTGGATCAGGATTAAGGTCAGCATCGGTTTGTTAAGCAAAGAGTAATTTTCATCTGAAATGATTATGTCCCTCAATATCGGGATGTGAATCAGTTTAAGGTGAAGATTTGGAGATTTTGAGAGTACATGAGAAAGATTTTTCTTCACTCAGAGGATTGTTGCACAGTAGAGGACATTACTGGACCTGCAGGGTGGTTGAGGAAGGTTCTCTCATAACGGTGAAGAAGCATCTTTATAAATACTTGAATCACTGGTGCATTGTAGGCTGAGTCTACTATCTACCACACTGTCTCCAGCTGTGTTAGATATACTCCATAAAGGCTTTCTGTATCCTCCTTATAGCCCCATTAATACAAACCTAGAGAATGTATCTCAAGAAACTGGGTTGAACTGATCTTCTGAATCAAGTCATGGGCATAAATGGCTCAAGCACATTACAAATCACAATCTCACAAGACGAAATGATCCATTATTTCCAACTCGATTTTCTCTCATTTCACCACATCGTAATACTATCCGAATATAGTGAGTTCCAGTTTCTTTTGGTAATCTCCTGTGTGGAAATATGTTGAAGGTCTTCCAAAGGTTTATTTAGTTATAGCCACTGTTTCACCCTCAGATGTGCTGCAAGCTGCAACATCAAAACACCAGCAAGCAATTTGTCGACAGTAGCTCAGTTTCATAAATCCTTATTGAGTCAACCCGAATCCACTTTAGTCACCTTAGCTTACGGTTACAGATTGTTTTGCGACAACATCTATTTTTTCCCAATTCGTGAAGCCAGTAAAGCTTCAGTACGTTTCACTGGCTTTGCTCTCCGATATTAAGCTGTGTTGAGACATTCGCATTCTATTTATTTATTGTATTATTGAGACACAGAGTGAAACAGGCCCTTTCAGCCTTTTGATCCGTGCTGCCCGCAACTTCCAGTTTAAATATAGCCTCAGTCATAGGAGAATTTACAATGACCAGTTAAACTGCTAAACCATATGTCTTCATACTGTGGGAGGAAATCAGAGCACCCAGCAGAAACCCATGCTTTCAATGAAGAGCTTATAGATATCTGATTTGCACATACTGGGAACCATTTGGATGCAATGGAATTTTGATTATGAAGTTTTGATATGATCAGTCCTACTGACTGTGCCTGAATATTCTTCTCTCTGGATAGAAAGGCCAACATCCCTGCTGACTGTTACCTGCTCATTTTGCGAATGCCTTCTGTATATAAGGAATTCAGCAATTTGTTCATTACCTGCAATTAATGTCAGTCTCCAAGGAGCTTGATTGTGTCACTGCTGTGTCTTTCTCCTGTATTAATGAGGGTTCCTTCCAATATATGTTTGCAACATCAGTCACATCAGCTTCTCTAGAACCAGCAGAAATTAGTAGTACATGAAGGAGAGAAGGTGAATTCTGTGAACAGCAGAGTGGAACGGGAAAGAGATTCATCAGAAGATGGGAACAGATGTGCCGAATATTCCAGGAATGGGGAGAAATGTATTCTGGGCAGCTCAGTATATATTTGCAGATGCGCACTGGCTGACACTGGATGACCAGATCTACTTTGCACTTGTGACAATTCAACAAATTTACCTTCCCGTTCTTGCTATTGTTGCTGTTCCTGGTGAGTCTCTCAATCCACCTAGTAATTCCAATATGTGCCTAACGAGCTTAGTCTTCATGAAGGTCATTCTCCCTTCCTTACTGGTGTTACAGGTATTAATTATGTAAACTCCTGCAGTTCTTTTAAGTTACTTGCACATCACTGCTACGTTGGGTGTTTTAATTAAGTTATGTCAACAGTAAATTTTGATTGTGTTTTGATGCCTGTCATTTCAATATTTGGAAGTTTGACAACTATTTTCAGGTTATCAACTATTGATCCCTGTCCACTAACGCCACTCTTTCCTGTGACTGAAGGCAACCGTTTTGCACGCAATTTTCTTCTGGAAAATTAGCCATTAAACATTGTTTACATTAGCAGCAACTCTGACAGACATCCCATTCTATTGTGGACATGTGCATTGAAAGTTTCCATTGTGCTATCATCTTCCCCTGGCAGCTCATGTTAAGAGGATTGATAAACAAGAACTCCACCCAGAATATGCTGTTTTACAAATTTCAATCCAGTGGTTATTAAAATTATTATCAATCTTTTGCTTCTGAGCATATTGCAAAATGGACTCACCCTGTCAGGGAAACCCATTTCCCTATATGTTCACTACAACTTCATAAATGTGTTGTTTCCCTGTATTCTGTCTCTCTCACAACCTCTCCTTCTCTTTCATCTTTCTCTATATCTCTCCCTCCCTAGCTATCTCCCTCCCTTACTCTTTCTCTCCCTTCCTCAGTCATTCCTTCCGTCTGTCAGAGTAAAATGAGGATAACACACAGCAGAGAAAGGCACATAGCCGTTTTTTTTAAACAGCTATTGAATAGAAAGAGCCGTCTCATTAGTATTACCCTCTCTTCTTTTTCAATGTCTTTGGTCTCCAATATCAGTCCTTGCTAAGGAATCAACTTGAATGATTATAACAAAAGCCCTTATGAGCTGGAACTCTGCATTTAATATCATTGCCCTTCTCTGAACTGAGGAAGAACAAAGTTCCTCATCCATTGTAAAACCACTGGACCCTCTTGTTCATCCTGCTCTCCATCTCCTCTTAGTCTTTGACATGACTGCTAACATCATTGGCTCTGAAATGGATACAGCAGTCAGACAGTGTTCGCAGGCATTAAAAATGTAATTCCTGGCATTTACTTCCTGATACCAGTGGGTGATTTTTATGTCGCAGGGATGGTTTTATCATTAAGGATGAGATTCAAAAATATATCATAGAACCAAACAACAATGAAACAGGTCCCATTATCCATAATGTTGTGCCAAACTAATTAAACTAAGATGTCCAACTAAACTAAATGTAATCTATAATGTCTAACTAAACTAAATGTAATCTAAAATGTCTAACTGACCTGATCCCATCTGTCTGCAGAACATCGATATGACTCTAATCTTGTAGATTCAGGTGTCTATCTAATAGTCCCTTAAATGCCTCTCTTCTGTTGTATTTGTTTCCAGTGTCACCCCTCGCAGCACGTTCCAGACACTCAACATTCTTTTAAAAAAATGCCGACACATCTCATTTAAACTTACACCTACAACTTGATTTAAATGCCCTTGAGTATCAAACATTCTGAGCATGGGAGAATGATGCCCAGTATCTACTCTATCTATGCCTCTTATACTCTAGTAAATCTCTGTCAGATCTCCCTTTAGCCTCAGCCACTCCAGAGAGAACAATCTAAGTTCGTCGATACTTCTCCTAATACTACAGGCCCTCCAATCCATACAGCACCCTGGTAAGACTCTTCTGCACCTCCTGCACAGTTCCATGTGCTTGCTATTATGAGGTGCCCAGAACCGAACGCAATACTCCAGATGGATCCTAATCAGAGTTTTATTAAATAAAGCAGAATATGTTAGAAAGGGTTGGAGCAGCAGATTGATCTGAAGTGTTGTGAGAAAGAACAATGTCTTTCTTATAGGTTCGTGAACTCGCAGCATAACAGAAGATCATATTTACTGAGGCATGGATGAATATGGGAGAGAAGGATTGAAGAATGAGATATCTGTTAAAGTGCACAAGGTGAAGTCAAAGATAGCATTCAAAATCAGTGAATGTTAAAGACATGACAGGTTAAATGGAGACCTGGTCAAACTGATGATGTCACTGGGTCATCAGCTAATGACCAGGGTCAAGACTACATATCTGATATGAGTATACCAAAGTCAGTGGCGATGTATATGGCATAAGCTTGATCTGATAGCACCAACACACTCAGATTTATTACACAACAAAGAGCAAGAAAGAATTTGACTGATTTCACCCATTCACTACGTTATACCCGGGCCCCCTCCACACACTTACATTAGTGACCTAATGTCACTCTAATCCTAGTCCAGGATCAGAGTCACTGAGGCTTGGGTCATGAGAGGGACAAAACCGACATCTCTGTGTTCCAGGATTTCGATGTTTCCAATGTGATAAAAAGGAGGTGAGGGAGGGAAATTATCACCAGCTGAACACAGAAAGAATATACTGGAGGACTCATCCACTGAGGCAGTATGGGCTGAGCTCAAAAATAGTAAAGGTAGAATAACTGTAAAAATAACAGGGCTGTGCTAATGTGTAAATTTAACTACTCTAAGACTGACTGGGGCTTCATTTGTGTCCGAGGCTTTGATGGAACAACATTTGTTCAAGAAACAGTAAATAGCTAGACCAAAACGAGAAGCTATATTAGGCCTTGTTTGGGAAATTATCCTTGCCAAGTGATTGGAGTTTCACTGGGATAGCATTCTAGCAACAATTATGAAAGCTCCTTAGGTGTTTAGATAGTGGGAGTCATTTGAATACAAACTGGTCAGAGTTGAGATACACAACACAGTTCATGGCAGGATCTTTAACAGAGATGATATACAGGGGATCTTGAGGTGTAACTCAATAGCTCCTTTCACAGGTTGATAGGCTGGTAAAGAAGAGAAATGGCATGCTAGCCTTCTCAGTCAAGCATTGAGTTCAAGAAGCGGGATGTTACAGCTTTATAAATATTCAGCTTAGCTGCATCTTGAGTATTATATTAAGTTCTCATCACCCCATCATAGGAAGGATGTAGGGGGTTTGGATAATGTGCAGAAGAGCCTTACTCAGAAGCTCCCTGGATTGAAACCATGTAATATAAAAAGAGTTTGAACAAGCTTTGGGTTGTGTTCACCGGAGCGAAGGAGTTTGTAAGGTTATGAGAGGTATAATCTCAAGAATCACAGATGCTGATAAGTCAGTTTTGGGTATAAGATAGAACACATAATTAGGTGATCCCACAATAAGTCATTCATACCAATACAACTAAGGACATGATTGGTGAATTCAGGAATGTGGGGGAGAGTGAATATTCAGCAGTCAGCATTGGAGGATTGGCAAATAGGACAGTCGGCAGCTTTAAATTTTAGGGCATTAAAATAACAGGGAAAAAATACATTTTATTATCCTGATATTATCAGTGAATCTGTTATCTTATTCTTTGGCCTCATACATAATCTTCATGTGTATTTCCCTCCCCGCAGTGAACATTGTGACAATTGCAATTCTATCCCGGGGGAAGTGCGGACTCTCCAAAGCTGTCACTCACTACCTGGTTGCCATGGCAGCGGCAGATCTTATGGTCGTTTTTCTCGACCTGATTTTCAGGCAGATTCCGGTTGCGTATAGGAATTACTTTAGTTTTCTGTTTTCACTACGCATGTGTAACATTCAGGCGGCCATGATTTCTGCAGCCACCGACTGCTCAGTTTGGTTTACCGTCGCTTTCACATTTGATCGATGTGTGGCCATTTGTTACCAGAGTATGAAGACTAAATACTGCACTGAGAAAATGGCGGCAGTGGTCCTGGGGACAGTGACCGCTGTGAGCTGTTCAAAGAATATTTTCTGGTGTTTTATTCTCACAGGTATGTATTTTCTTGTTGATAACCCCAGATTTTGCTTGTCAAGAAATGGTATTTCGCGTACTCCAATCTGGGGAATAATTGCTATCCTCCATTACCTGCTCACCCCTGTGGTCCCGTTTTTCCTGGTTCTGCTACTCAATGCAGTGACCATCAGACACGTTTTGGTGGCCAGCAGAGCCCGCAAGAGACTCCGAGGTCCCGGCACTGGGGAAAGTCACAGAGACCCAGAGATGGAGAGCCGCAGAAAATCCCTTATCCTATTGCTGGCAATTTCGGGGAACTTCATTTCATTATGGACATTGTTTACAGTAAATTTTATATGGGTCAAACTGATTCAGCTGATTCGGGGGACAGAATTTCCACCTTATTCAATGCAGGAGGTGGCCTACATGCTGCAGCTCCTTTGCTGCTGCACGAATACGGTTCTTTACGCTGTGACCCAGTCTCTCTTTAGGGAGCAGCTGAAAGATATGATGAAATATCCTCTCACTCTCATTATAAAACACACCCAGTTCCGACGAGGGCCAATCAATCCACTGCCTCGTTCTGCCTAACATACCTGGTTTTCCCACACCCCACTCTGCTTTAACACGCTCTCTATTCCATTGGTACTTGGCAAGGTCCGTGTCACACGCTGTTCCTACAGTTCATGACACTCGTCGACCAGATTCAGAATGAACAATGTGCTCGCTGCTTATCATCCTGTTTGTGAGTCAGTTATTTCTATTTCTATTAAACTTCTTTTTATAGCCAACTGATGGATAAGTGTACTCCTCTGTCTAACATAATTAAAGCTACAAATTATTGCAGATATTGTAGATTAATAAATGACTTTGAAATGAAAGAACCACAAACTTCCTCCAGTTCATTCAACAAACAGTTTTTTTTTCAAAAGCAAAAGTGTTTAAAGGATGACCTGAGAGAGAAAAATAAATTATAAAGGGCATAGTTATGTTCCGTGGTCCTTTATCATATTTGGGTCTGCACCAAGTAGCGCACGGTCACGGGAAGGAATTTAAAAGGGGATTGGAGGGGTGTCAGATGACCACAAAGAAAGGAACAAAGAAATAGAAACATCGCTGAGAGGATAGTTGCGAGAACACATGAATCGGTTAAGCTTCAAAGGCTACGGTCTAAATGTTGGTAAGCAGTGACTGGATACAAAAGTACTTGATGGTCATCATAGACATTGGGTGGGTGAGAAGAGACATTGAGTCACACAGCAGGGTAAAAAGCCCTATGATAGATGGTGCAGCTGACTCTGTTTAATGTTGTATGCTGGAAATAATGAGTGCGAATATGACGGGTGTATCCTATCAAACAATTAACAGATATTATGCACACATTATACAGTGCTTTCTCTGGTTTGACAACTTTATCGTACTTGAACTTCTTTGCATTCTCAACAGGATTGCCGAGCTTTGAAAAATGGAGTCTTAAAAAACCTTTACCAGTTGTGAACAAAATAAGATTCTGCTTCTACCCTTAATTTCATTGTTACTAATACTACACTATTATAAACTGCTCAAGGCTCAATAAATCATATTTGTACATGTAAATTATTTTTCAACATTTTCTATTCCGTACCTCTTTCTGATCAAACTGTTGCAAGAAGCCTTGCATCTTTCCATTCAAACTGAAGATGCTAATCTTTCAGTTCCAAAAATCACATCGATTTAGCTCCATTGTTGCCACACCAATTGGGCAGTTTCATTTTGGTCAAAATTAAAGCAATTAGCATGATCCTATACACTAACTGTCTTCTACTGTGTATTTCAAGTACCACATGATCAATAGGGACGAAACAGTAGAATGTATTGATTGTTCAGTACATTTCTCCTGGTATATTGGGCAGTATGGTAGCATAACATTTAGCATAATGCTTTACAGTGCCAGTAATCTGGGTTCAATTCCCATCACTGTCGGTACATTATCCCCTTGATAGCATGGTTTCATTTGGGTGCTCATGTTTCCTTCAACATTCCAAATATGTAGGGTTAGGGTTGGTAAGTTGTGGGCATGGTATCTTGGCATTGGAATTGTGGTGACACTGGCTGGACCACTTCCAGCACATCCTTGGACTGTTGGTCATTGATACAGATAACACACACTGTATTTTTTTAAATTTCAAAGTGCATAAGACAAATGAATAAACCTTACATAATAATAAGGTTTATTATTATGTAATATCAGAGAATGTATGCAATATACAACCTGAAATTCTTGTTCTTCACAAGCATCAATGAAAACAGAATAGTGCCCAAATAATGACTGACGGTAAAAGTGTTAGAACCCCAAAGTCCTCCACATGCACATGCAGCGGCAAAGCATTGACCATCCCCCATCTACTTCAGCACAAAATCATCAGCGCACTCCACCCAGAAAGGAAGCAATAGCAAACCCCGCAAAATTACCATGATCTGCAGTAGAACAAATCTAATGGTTCTCCTGGCAATTTCACAGACCACAGGCTCTCGCTCTCCTTCCTAATGGGGCAGAGAGATGTCACTTCCCTCTGATATGTTAGTTCACTTCAATTAGATTAGCTAATCAAATGTGCTTTGACAGTTTTAGAAATGTTCTTAATCTATTTGGGTGAACTGTTATGAACTAATACATTGTATATTGCTCCAGAGGCCTGGAGTTATGGAGGTTGGGCGGGCTAGGTCTTCACTCTTTTGAACTTAGGAGACAAAAGGACGACGACATGGATGTGTTTAAAATTATGAGAGACATAGATAAGCTGGGTGGCAACAATATTTTCCCGAGTGTAGGGAGTCTAAAATAAAGCATCCATTTAAGATGTGAGGGAAATGATTCTGAAAGGCCCACAAGGGGCAACATTTTCATGTAGACAGTGGTGAGTAAGTGGAATGCTTTGCCAGAGGAAGTGGGTGACGCATAGATGATGTTATAATTTTGGATCTGGAGGGAAATGAGCTGAATCCAGGCTATTGGGCCTGGTGTGGTGGACAATATGATAAGCATGAACTCTTTTGGCAAAGGGCCTGTACCAATGCTGTATTGCTCGCTATCTCTATTGTTACAATTGAATCGTTTGCTTAAGTGGACAATTAATTCTGCTGCTTTGCTCTCAAATGAAGTCTGCATTCGAAGTATTCACTTTGTCATTTGACACTGGCCAAATGCTTCATTTTATGCACCAAAGCTAAGCTTCTTTTGCATCTTGTTTTCCCTTGATTAGATCTTAGAAGC
Source organism: Hemitrygon akajei (assembly GCF_048418815.1). Lineage (NCBI taxonomy): Eukaryota > Metazoa > Chordata > Chondrichthyes > Myliobatiformes > Dasyatidae > Hemitrygon > Hemitrygon akajei. The sequence continues at coordinate 119,506,276 of NC_133133.1, read as the reverse complement.
ATGATATATTCTAGAGTATTTACCAACTTTATTCTCTACAGGTAATTGACATAAATTAAAAGATTCAAAGTAGATTTATTTTGTATATAGTACACAGCCCTGAGATTCATCTTCCCACAGACAAAAACCATGGAACTTATTCAAAGAAAAACATCAAACACGATTAAGCAAAAAACTGAAGAATTCACCAAACTTGAAAACTAAAGTAAAAAAAAAACAGAATATAACACACAAAGTAATTGATCAGAGCATATTCTGTTCAATTCAATTCAGTGCCGTATCTCTCGATATCTATGACTATCTGTGGCTTTCAAGTCTGGCAACCGAGGCCTGTACCAGAAAACCAAGTATGATTTGCAGAAGGCTATTTCAAAGGCAAAAAGCTAATTTTAAAAAAGGTTTCAGGCGATATCAGATATATGACAACTCTGGCAGGGTCTACAATATATTACTTCCTAAAAAGTGAAACTAAATAGTATGAATGGCAGCGATGCTTCACTACCAGATGAATTTAACGCCTTCGATACATGCTTTGAAAGCTGTGAAGATCCCTGCTGCACCTGATGACCCTGTGATCTCTGTCTCAGAGTCTGATATTGGACTATTTCTAAAAAAAAGTGTGATCTCGCAAGACAGAAGGTCCCACTGTTGAGCCTGGTAAGCCTCTGAAAACCTGTGGCGGCCAATTAGTGGAAGTATTCAGGGACATATTCAACCTCTCACTGCTACGGGCAGTATTTCCCACTTGCTCCAAAAAGGCAACAATTATACCAGTGCCTTAGAAGAATAATGTAGGCTGCCTTAATGACTATCACCCGGTAGCACTCACATCGACAGTAATAAAATGCTTTGAGAGGCTGGTTATGACTGGACTGAATTCCTGCCTCAACAAGCACCTGGATCCATTGCAATTTGCTTACTGCCACAATAGGTCAGAGCCAGTCGCAATCTCAACGACTCTCCACAAGGCTATAGACCACTTAGACAACCCAATCACCTACATGAGGATGCAGTTCATCGACTACAGCTGAGCATTTAATTCCATCATTCCCACAATCCTGATTGAGAAGTTACAGAACCTGGGCCTCTGTACCTCCCTCTGCATTTGGATCCTTTACTTCCTAAATGGAAGACGACTGTCTGTGCAGATTGGTGATAACATATCCTCCTCGCTGTCGATCAACACTGGCGCACTTCAGGGGTGTGTGCTTAGCTCACTACTCCAATCTCTGTATACACATGACTGTGACTATGCATAACTCAAAGTCCATCTAGAGATTTGCTGATGATACAACCATTGTTGGTAGAATCTCAGGTGGCAACGAGATGGTGTACAGGCTTGAGATATGTCAACTAGTGGAATGGTACCACAGCAACAACCTGGCACTCAACGTCAATAAGATGAAAAAGCTGACAGTGAACTTCAGGAAAGGTAAGACAAAGGAACACATACCAAATCTCAGAGGGATCAGAAGTGGAGAGAGTGAGCAGCTGATGTTCCTCGGTGACAAGATTCCTGAGGATCTCACCTTCTCCCAACATATTGATGTAGTCATAAAGACAGCGGCTATATATTATCAGAAGATTGAAGAGATTTAGCATGTCAACAAATATACCCAAAACATCTATAGTTGTACGGCGGAGAGCATTCTGACAGGCTGCATCACTGTTTGGTGTGGAGGGCTACTGCACAGAACCGAAAGAAGCTGCAGAAGGTTGTAAATCTAGTCAGCTCCATCTTGAGCACTAGCCTAGAAAATAATGAGGACATCTTTAGGGAGCGGTGTCTTAGAAAGGCAGCACCCAGGGCATGCCCTTTTCTCACTGTTACCATTATTAGGAGCAACAGAAGCCTGAAGGCACACACTCAGCGATTCAGGAATAGCTTCTTCCTCTCTGCCATCCGATTCCTAAATACACATTGAATCTCTGGACACTATCTTTTTTTAAAATAAACAGTTATTCTGTTTTTGCACATTTTTAAAAATCTATTCAATATACGCAATTCATTTACTTGTTTATTTACTATTATGTTTTATGTTATTTATTACTATTTTTTTCTCTCGCTGATGGATTATGATTCGCATTGAACTGCTGCTGCTAAGTTAACAAATTTCACATCACATGCCTGTGATAATAAACCTGATTCTGATTCACGAATCCACAAACCATGTCAACAGAACCTTGCCCAAGTCCCAGCAAGAGGGAAAAAATGCCCATCCGTGTGCAGGCACCTTACACTCTTGTCCTTATTGATTTCAATCTTCCTCAATGATTTAATCAGTGAGATCGGCAAGAAATGGCATCAAACATGGGCTGATGCCTCATCACCAGGCTTCTTGGCCTTCAATTGAAACCTCACTGAACTCCCTCGAGGACAGCAAAGCACGAGATCACTTGATCAGCCTGAAAACACATCACAAAAATATAGAGCACAGGCTCCAACAGCAGCAAAAGCATATTTGAAAGAAAGAGTTGAAGTAAATGAACTGAGGCACGATCTTCAATAATGCGCAGCTATCAGATTCAGCGGATGTAACTGGCTTCCTCATCAGGGTTTTACTGTGTCTTGGGTCTTTATATACTGATTTGGTCTTCTAACAGCAAATATTGGGTTGGTTAATTAAATGGCTTATTTACTTACCACATTTGTATATCAATCTTATGCAGGGACCGTTACACCATAATCTGCAAGTCCTCTGGAAGCGGCAACTGAGATGTCTGACCCTCAATTATTTTGACCGAATCAAAGGGCAGATTTTAGTCTGTCTTGGACCATAAGACAATGAGACCTAGGAGCAGAATTAGGCCATTCAGCACATTGAGTCTGCTGCATCAATCTATCATGGCTGATTTTGGATCCCACTCAGTCCCAGGCATCTGCCTTCTCGCCATATCCTTTGATGCCCTGACTGAACAGGAAACTCTCAACTTCTGCCTTAAATATGCCTGCTGACTTGGCCTCCGCTGCAGTCTATGGGAGAGTATTCCGCAGATTCAGTACTCTCTGGCAAAGGGAAATTCTCCTTCCATCTGTTATAAAAGGTCACTCCTCAAATTTGAGGCAGTGCTCTCCAGTTATGGATACCCCCACCATAGGAAACATCTTCTCCACATCCACCCTATCTAGTCCTTTCAACATTCAGTAGTTTTCAGTCAGATCCACTTGCATTCGTTTCAATTCCAATGAGTACAGTCCCAAAGCTGCCGAACTCTCATCATATGTTAACCCCTTCATTCCCAGAATCATCCTTGTGGAGCTTCTCTGGACTCTCACAAATGAGAATACATCCGGGGAGTCTCAAGATGGCGCTCATGGAGTAAACCGCATCTAGGCTTTGCTCCAAACCTTTTACGTTTTTCTTTAACCTACAAACACCCCTTAAACTTATTTTAAAGGGGTCTAAACATATAGAATTTTTTTTAAAACTATTTGAATTACTCTCAACCCGCTGAAATGTCTAGAGCAAAAGAACCGAAACAGACGAAAGAACCGTTAACTTTAGAAGTTGTTGTGAAGTTTATAGACGCTAGATTTGATGAATTGGAGAAAAAAATTACTTGGAAGATTCGCACAGTATGACAATCGTTTGAGATCACTCGAAGAAAAGTTCCTGACCCTCTCACGGGAATCAAATGAACAACATGCAAGCATTTTGGTTCTTGAAGAAGCTGCTCGTAAGAAGGATCGTATAATCGAAAAAATGCAAGAAGAGCAAACTTCGACGATCCAACAGATGGATCGCTATAAAGCTAAAATTACTGATTTGGAAAATCGTTCTCGAAGACAAAATCTTCGGTTAATTGGAATCCCGGAAAAATTTGAAAGCGGTGATCTGACCGTTTTCTTCTCCAAATTTCTAGTGGATGTCCTGGGCGAAGAAGTCCTGGATAACCCTCCATTAATCGATCGGGCTCACAGAGTCTCTAGATATCGGGCAGATTCAAGTCTGAAACCACGGCACATAATTCTCAGGATCCATTATCCTCACATCAAAGAACGACTGATTCGTGCGGCTCGTAAAAAAGGTATGATAACCTATCAAAATTTTAATTTTCGCATTCTGGAGGACTATAGCCCCGAAGTACTACGGGCTAGGCTGGCTTTCAGATCGGTTATGTCGAATTTTCACCAGAAAGGCTACAAGCAAGCGTTGCTGTTTCCAGCACACCTGAGAGTCACCCTTCAAGATTGATCTTTTCGGCTGTTTAAATCGCCAGCGGATGCTCAAGATTTCCTGGAACAATGACATTTGATCGGGCTGATCAATGTAATCTAGCCTATAGATTTGGATCTGTTATAGATTGACGTTTGGGTTCTTTTTTGATACGGTTCATATGTATTTCTTATATACGATTAAAGCTCTCTTTTTTCTACCGGGTTTATTCCGATTTTATATTTTTATATATTACTAACCGATTAATGTTGAAGATGACCTATTAGGGTTATTTTTTTTTCTTTTTTTTAATCGATATACGCTCTTTTTTTACATTTTTAGCATTTGAATATTAAGATTTGGAAGAATAAAATGGCGTTTCTTCTTCCCGACAGACTCCAGTGTCTGTAGCGTCATAACTGTTTTGATCTGTTCGAAAGTGTTAAACCTTCATTTATTGTTTTAATTTTTTTAACCCTTTTGATAATATACATTTATAACACTAATTTTATATTTTAATTTTTCTTATATCAACCCTTTTTTTATAATGTGGGTTGTTTGTATTTTTTTTAACTTTGTTACGTCTGAGTTGCCGTCTTGAGACAAGGGGGTAATTTTAGTATTAGATCGCTCGCTTGCCTCTGTTTGGCTTTTTTCCTGGGGTTTTGAGGGTGGTGGGAGGGAGATTTTTCTTTTTTTTCTTTTTTCTGCTTGCTTTTTGCTTAGTTTTACTTCATGGGCTTATATGAAACTACTAAAATGGCTGCGGTGCTGTGACTTCCGGCTTCCCTTTGAACTTACTTCCCCCTTCCGAGTTCATGAGTTCACTTTTCTTTTAAACCTATATGTTAACTGTAATATGTATTGTCAATATGGATAAGACTATTAACTTTGTTTCTTGGAATACTAATGGTTTAAATCATCCGATTAAACGGAAAAAAGTATTCAAAGTATTCCATAGAATGAATGCGAATGTTATTTTTGTACAAGAGACTCATGTTAGGAAGGTGGATAGTCAGAGGTTGTTTAGGTTTTGGAAGGGCCAACAGTATCACTCAAATTCGCAAGCCAAAGTGAGAGGTGTTTCTATTTTTATAGACTCATCAACTGCTTTTATACATTATGAAACAATTTCAGACCCGCAAGGTAGATTTTTGCTTATTACTGGGTTGCTTTTTAATCAAAAAGTTGTTTTAGTTAATGTTTATGCTCCAAATACTGACTGTCCTGAATTTTTTAAATGTTTATTTACATCCTTTCCTAATTTGAATCAATGCAGATTGATAATGGGCGGGGATTTTAATTGTTGTTTAAACCCTTTGATGGATAGATCCAAACCCATTCAAACTTTTCCGAACAAATCGGCTTCTCTTATTAATTCTTTTATGATTGATTCAGCTATCTGTGAAATCTGGCATTTTCTACACCCTAATGATAAAGAGTTCTCATACTTTTCCCATGTGCATCATAATTACTCAAGGATTGACTACTTTTTCATTGATCAGCACTTCCTTACAGATGTCATGGATTGCAAATACGACTCTATTGTTATATCTGATCATGCACCTTTGAAGTTATCTATTAAGGTGACGGATTCACATATTAGTACTAAAAGTTGGAGGTTTAATTCTGTTTTACTGCAGGACTCTGACTTTATTAACTTTATTAAACAGCAAATTGATTTGTTTTTCTCAATAAATTCCACAGCAGACATCTCTAGTGGAACTCTCTGAGATACTTTTAAGGCATATATTCGTGGACAGATTATTTCATATTCTGCCGGAGTTAGGAAACGAACTAACTTTAAAATATCAACATTAGTTGATAAAATTAAGGCAATTGATAAGATTTATGCATTGACCCCTAGTAAAGAACTTTATAAAGAAAGGGTGGAACTTCAAATGGAGCATAGTTTATTGTTAACCTCTTCGATTGAAAGTCAGTTAATTAAATCGAAAGCTCAATTTTATACATATGGAGATAAGTCTGGTAAATTACTAGCTAACCAATTGAAAATTGTTTCGGATAAGCGACAAATTACTAAGATTCGTAAACAAGATGGTACTCTGACGATTGATCACAAAGAGATAAATACAGCCTTTCAAGATTTTTATAATTCTTTATATCAATCAGAATGTACTAAAGACTCTTCTATAATGAGTGAATTTTTAAGGAAATTGAATATTCCAAAAGTAACTGCTGAGGATAGTGTATTTTTGGATACACCTATTACGGAGTCTGAAATAGAAAAGGCCATTTTCTTAATGAACTTGGGTAAAGCTTCGGGCCCAGATGGTTTTTCTGCAGAATTTTTTAAATCCTTTTCTTCTATACTTTCTCCTTGGCTTTGTAAAATTTTTAAAGATGCATTAAGTATAGGTAAACTACCACAATCTTTTTATGAAGCTTCTATTTCTTTAATTCTTAAAAAAGATAAAGATCCCACTGAATGTGCATCTTATCGGCCTATATCTTTGCTGAATATGGATTTTAAGATTTTTAGTAAAATCTTGGCTGTTAGATTAGAAAATATATTGCCTCGGATTATTTCTGAGGATCAGACTGGATTTATTAAAAATCGTTATTCATCTTTTAATATTAGAAAATTAATTAATATTGCTTATACTTCTTCATCTAAAATCCCAGAATGTGTCATCTCCTTAGATGCCGAAAAAGCATTTGATAGAGTCGAATGGTCATATTTATTTAATACTTTGCAACATTTTAATTTTAGTTCAAAATTTATATCATGGATTAAATTAATATATCAGAAACCTTTAGCTTCGGTTTTCACTAATAATCAAAGATCCCCTTTTTTTCAGCTATTTCGGGGTACAAGGCAAGGTTGTCCTTTAAGCCCTTTATTATTTGACATTGCTTTGGAACCCTTGGCTATAGCTATTCGTGAATCACCCAATATTTTAGGTATTACCCGCGGGGAGACGATGTATAAGGTATCATTATATGCAGATGATTTGTTATTATATATATCTGATCCTGAAAGATCTATTCCTGCTATTTCTTCTTTGCTTGCTCAATTTAGTAACTTCTCTGGGTATAAATTGAATTTTAATAAGAGTGAACTTTTTCCATTAAATATGCATACTCCAATTTATAATCGGGTACCATATAGAATTGTTACAGACTATTTTACTTATTTAGGTATTAAAATTACTAAAAAACATAAAGATTTATTTAAAACTAATTTTTTGCCTTTAATAGATCAAATTAAGCAACTTGCTAATAGGTGGTCCCCACTATCTATGTCTTTGGTGGGTAGAATTAATGCCATTAAGATGATGATACTACCTAAATTTTTATACCTATTTCAAGCATTACCAATTTTTATTCCTAAATCTTTTTTTGATACAGTTGATTCTAAAATATCGTCGTATTTGTGGCAGAACAAAAATCCTAGGTTAGCTAAAAAATATTTACAGAAGCCTAAGAAGGAGGGCGGTTTGGCTCTACCAAACTTAAGATTTTACTATTGGGCAGTTAATATACGGTATTTGATATTTTGGACACAAGAATCGACTACAGTTGCTGGCCCACAATGGGTAAATTTGGAATGTAAATCTGTGCAAGATTTCTCATTGATTTCAATCTTAGGATCTTCACTTCCCTTTTCGTTATTTAAAATGAATAAACAGGTAACTAATCCTATAGTCAAGTATACATTACGAATCTGGTTTCAATTTCGTAAATTTTTTGGTTTGAATAAGTTTATACTGTCAAGTCCTATAACAGCTAATTACTTTTTTCGACCATCTTCCATAGATCAAGCCTTTTATTTATGGAAAACAAAAGGTATAACATGTTTTCGTGATCTGTTTTTGGATGATAACATTATGTCCTTCGAACAATTATCTAATAAATATAATTTATCTAAAACCCATTTTTTTAGATATCTACAAGTTAGAAATTTTTTATATAATGAACTAAAGTCTTTTTCGAAAGAATGTCCATTGGACATTACAGAAAGAATTTTTGCTCTTAATCCTTGTCAAAAGGGTCTTGTTGCTATCATTTATAATATGATTATGAATCTACAACCAGATATATCTGAAAAAATTAAGAAGAAATGGCAGGAAGAACTGCATTGCCCTATTTCTACTGAGCAATGGGAAAAAAATTTATTATTGGTAAACTCATCCTCTATATGTGCTAAACATACTCTAATACAATTTAAGGTCGTACACAGAGCTCATATGTCTAAAGATAAACTTGCTCGATTTTACTCGTATGTTAATCCAACCTGTGATAGATGTCATTCTGATATAGCTTCGTTGACTCATATGTTTTGGTCCTGTCCTTGCTTACAAAACTATTGGAAAGATATTTTTAATATTATTTCAAGAGTTTTAAATATTAATCTCCAACCACACCCTTTTACTGCAATTTTTGGCCTACCAATGATAGATAATAAGTGTTTATCCGCTTCATTCCAACGAATGATTGCATTTATTACACTAATGGCTAGAAGATCCATTTTACTGAATTGGAAAGAAGCCAATCCTCCAACAGTATTTCAGTGGTTTTCCCAAACTATTTCCTGTTTAAGTTTAGAAAAAATTAGAAGTGTGGTTTTCGATCCTTCAGTTAAATTTGAGGAAACTTGGAGACCATTTATTCAGCATTTTCATATGAATTAAACGGTCTGATCCTGAACCTTATTGTCACTATCCTGAATTGTGTGGATGGAGGTTGGGAGTCATAGGCACTACTGTATATATATAACATTATGCGATTGCCCATGTTGGTTAGTTTTTTTTCTATTTAGTTGTTGTTTTTTTTTTTTTTTTTTTTTGGGGGGGGTTTCTCTTAATCATTTATATTATTATATGAGTTTGAGAGATTCTATGTATGGATCAATATATATTTGAATGTTTTTCAATCTATTATGTACTCTCAAATGTCTTGTAACAATATTTTTCTTCTGTTTTTTGTTTAAAAAACTAATAAAAAGATTTGAAAAGAGAATACATCCTTTCCGAGATGGGGCCCAAAACCATTGACAATACTCCAAGTATGGCCTGGCTAGTGCTTTATAAAGCCTGAGCATTATCTCCTTGCTTTTATATTCTATTCCCCTTGAACTAACTGTCAACATTGCATTTTTCTTCTTTACCTCAGACTCAACCTGTAAATTAACCTGGGAGTCTTGCAGGAGGACTCCTCAGTCCCTCTGCACCTCTTATAATGGAACCTTATCACTATTTAGATAATGTTAGACTTTACAGGCTTCCTAATTATATAACTCACTTCCTAATCATCTAACCCACTCACTTTTGATTCCTTATATACACTTGCGTTGGCTTTTATGCGGTCCTTAACTTCCCTTGTGAGCCACAGTTGCCTACCCCTGCCATTTGAGAGCTGCTTCTTCAGTGGAACATATCTATCCTGTGCCTTGTGAACAATTTCCAGATTTCTGCATGTCTGCTCTGCTGGAATCCCCACCAGTATTCTCCTCCAACCCACCTGGGATGCTCCTATCTGGGAATATGGGAGGCATCTGGAATTCCCTTTATTCCATTGTGATACTGTATACGTGACTGAAGCTACTCCCTCTCTAATTTTAGTATGAATTCAATCATATTATGATCACTGACTCATAAGGGTTCAATTACATTACACTTCCTAATAAGATCTGGGCTATTACACACCACGCAATCTAAGATAGCCTTTCCCTAAGCAGACTCAAGTGCAAGCTACTGAAAAATGCCACCTCGTAGGTATGCGACAAATGTCCTCTCACAGTTTGACACCAACCTGATTTTTCCAATCTCCTTGCATATTGAAGTCCCCCATTACAATTGTGACATTATCCTTATTACATGCAGTTTCTAGTTCCCTTTGCAATCTCAACTCCACATCCTGGCTACTATTTGGAAGCCTGTATATGATTCAGAGGTTTTCTTGGTCAGGGAAAATAAGGTTGGTCTTGGTTTTATTTTAGCAGGAGATGGAGGAAGAAGGTGCTGGGGAGAACTAGTCATAGGTTAGGACCCGGTAGGAGACCCGTTTGTTCGAGATGGATTGAGAGCGACGCTCGGAATGTGGTGTGTGTTTTCACGTAGACTGAGGTCCCAGCATGTGATTGACGGATAAATTTTAAATGAGCTTGTGTATATTTGACTTTTACATTAGGATGGGCCCTTTTCTTTTTGGTTTTCTATATTTACCCTTAAGTTTCATAAATATAATTCCTTTAATCGTATGCAGTGTAATGTCTGTTATTTAGTGACATCAAATTGTAGTAGGCTAGCCAATTACACAGTATCTGCACAAACCGGGCTTTAGGGCGGGAGAGCCGTCTCAGTTCACTTGCGGGACCGGAGAGTGTTTTACCCCCCAGAAAAAACACAGCCAAGGAAACCAGGTGGTTTCTCTACTAAACGTTCTGAGTGATTATGTTATTTCTTGCCTCATGCATAATCCTCTTATTTATTTTATTCCCCATAGTGAACATTGTGATGATTCCGATTCTATCCCGGAGGAAGTGCGGACTCTCGAAAGTTATCACTCACTACCTGGTTGCCATGATAGCGGCCGAACTACTGGTCATTTTTGTCAACCTGATCTGCAGGTAAATTTCGATTGTTTATTCGAAGTTTCCCCCGCTATTCAGAAGTAGAGCATTCCTATGAATCATTTCGTAATCCCAAATGGAGTAAAGAGAAGAAACAATTACCATTAATTTATAAGGGAAAAATGTGAACATTCACAGACCAAAAAAATAACCCACCAAATCAAACCAAATAACACATAAAACCGAAAATAAAATGAACATGTAGTAAAAGCAGCAATTATATTATAAATACACAGCCTCTATAAAGTAGAAATAATGTATGTACAGTGTAGTTCCACTTGCCACCATCGGGAAGACAGCGAACAATCTGAAAGGTTCACGCATTTTTCAATAATACAGTTGTTTGTAAGCACACAAACATCCTGCAAACCTGCCCTAAACCACGGTGCCCTTTCAAAATTAAAGTCATACTTTCCTGCAATTACTGCAGCACTGTCAATCATAGTGAACATATCACGCAGTCGAAAGCTATAGCGGCTCGCTGCAAAACAAACGCTGAACGCTATTTTCGCTTTTCGGCTTTTTTTCATAAAAGCGAAAATCCTCTTCGGATTTCTTTCGTTTAACGAAAACAGGTACTAATGTAGGTCTTTTGTAAAAGCGTAAATGAATTTTCGAAACCAGGGGATAACTACTTCAGTTCCTGTTTTCGCTGCTCATGTGTAGCAACCAGGCGGCCATGATTTTCGCTGCCACTGACAGTTTGGTTTGGTTTACGGTCGATTTCACATTTGATCGATGTGTGACCATTTGTTGCCAGAGGCTGAAAAATGAATACTGCAGCGAGAACACGGTGGCAGTGGTTCTGGAGACAGTGACCGCTGTGAGCTGTTCAAATAATATTTTATGGTATTTTATGCAAACTGGTGTGTATTTTATTGCTGATAACCCCAAATTTTGTTGCGCATGAAATGGAGATCTGGTTTCTGCAGTCGCGGGAACAATTGCTATCCTCCATTACCTGCTCTCTCGTGTGGTCCCGTTTGCCCTGGTTCTGCCCTTCAATGCACTGACCATCAGACTCGTTTTAGTGACCAGCAGAGCCCCTAAGAGACTCCGAGGTCCCGGAATTGGGGAAACTCCCAGAGCCCCAGAGATGGAGAGCCACAGGAAATCCCTCATCTTATTGCTGGCCATTTCAGGGAACTTCATTTCATCATGGGCATTGCTTGCAGTAAATTTTATATAGCTCGACTAGGTTACTTGGTGCGGGGGACAGAAATTCCACCTCATTCATTGCAAGAGCTGGCCTACATGTTGCAGCTTCTTAGCTGCTGCACCAACGCGGCTCTTTACGAGATAACCCAGACGATTTTTAGGAAGCAGCTGAAAGATATTGTGAAATACCCTCTCTTCCTTGTTATAGGACGCACCAAGTACCTATGAGCGCCAAGCAATCCACTGTCCCTTTCTGCCTAACATGCATGACTCTCCCTCAACCAACAGCCCTCCCCTCCCCTTCATCATGCGCTCTGTTCCACTGATACTTCGCCAGGTCCTTGTCATCCGCTGTTTCTGCAGATATCTACCAGATTCAGAGTGGATTATATGCTGGGCTGCAAACAATCACTGGAGAGGACAGTTGCCTGAAGACTTCATGGACACACCACAACATTTTGGCAAGAAAAACACATCATCACCTGAGCATCAAAGGGTAAAGTTCAAATGCTGGTAAATGACAATAGTATAGATGAGTATTTGATGGTCATCATGGCCATGAGGGGCAGGTGAACATTGAGTCACACTGCAATGAAAAAGGCCCTATGATAAGATGGGATGGTCCACCTGACTCTCTTTAACGTTGTATGCTAAAAATAATGTATCTGACTATAATAGGTATATTCTATCAACAATAGTTAACGTGCACACATCATACAGTGCCTTCTCAGGTTTGACAACTTGATCTACCTATATGATTTCATCTATTGCCTTCACCTTCTCAAGAACAGGATTGTTGGTTTTTGCAAAAAGGAATCCAATAAAACCTTCACAAGTTGTGAACAAAATAAGATCCTGTTTCTGCCCTTTATTTCATAGTTCACTGTTGCTAAAACTATTTTAAACTGTTCAAACCTCAATAAATCATATTAATAAATCATGTTCAAACCTTTCTATTCCATTCCTCTTTCTGATCAAAATGTTGCAGGAAGCATACAATCTCTCCTTTCAAACTGAAGTTGGTAATCTCTCAATTCCCAGAATCATTTCCATTTACCCCGCCTGTTGCCACACTAACTTGGCAGTTTCACTTTGGTTAAAATTAAACTGAACAGCATTGTCTTTACATAAATGTTTTATGCTGTGCATTCCAAGTACCATTTGATGAATAGGGAACAAACACTAGATTGTTCTTATTGCTCAGTACATTGGACAGCATGGTTGCATAATAGTTAGCGTAATGCTTTTCTGTGCCAGTGACCTGTGTTCAATTCCCACCACTGTTAGTACGTTTTACCCTTGATTGTGTGGGTTTCCTTTGGGTGCTCCTGTTTCCTCCCGCATTCCAAAGATGTAGAGTTAGAGTTCGTGAGTAGTGGGCATGTTATTTTGGCACTGGAGGCTTTAGCGACACTAGCTGGGCTACCTCCAGCACGTCCTTAGACTGTGTTGGTCATTGATGCAATCACTCACTCACTCCATGTGTTGATGTTTCATTCTGCATATGACAAATAAATAAACCTCAGATTAAAAAATTAAATTAGTTATGTAGTTCCGTTTAATAACAGGGAATGTATATGATATACAACCCAAAATTCTTGTTCTTCACAGACATCCATAAAAGCAGAAGTGTGCCCTAAAGAATAAGTGACAGTTAAAAAGTTAGAACGCCAAAGCGCACCCCCACCCCACATACACACAGAAACAGCAACAAGACATCGACCCTCCCCTTCTCCCACTTGCTTCAGCAAAAAAGCATCAACACCCTGCACCCACAAGTTAAGCAATAGTAAAGCCGCGCAAGAGAGACTATGATCTGAAGTACAACAAAAACTAATCATTCACCCAACAAGGTAACAAACCACAGGCTTTCTCTCTCCCTAATAAAGGGGAAGAGTAGAGTCACTTCTCTGTGAGGTGCTACTTCAATTAAATTAGATTAGCTAATTAATATTTTTGACAGTTTAAGAAATATTCTCAATTTAGTTGGATGGACTGGTATGAGCCAATACATTGTCTATTGCTCCAGAGGCCCTGAGTGAGAGAGGTTGGCCTAGCCAGGACTTCACTCCTGGGCACATGAGAGACTGAAGGGACACCTTATTGATGTGATTAAAATTATGATAATTTCTGGAGGCGGCAGGGTTGGGGAATCTGAAAAAGGGGCATAGGTTTAGGATGTGAGGGGAATGATTTTGATTGGCACTCATTGGTGGGGAAGATGATGGAGTCAATTATAAGTGATGAAATAGTGGCACATTTAGATATCAGTAACAGGATCGGTACCAGTCAGCATGGATTTATGAAGGGGAAATCATGCTTGACTAATCTTCTGGAATTTTTTGAGCATGTAACTATGAAAATGGACATGGGAGAGCCAGTGGATGCAGTGTATCTGGAATTTCAGAAAGCCTTTGATAAGGTCCCACATAGGAGATTAGTGGGCAAAATTAGAGAACATAACATTGAGATAGGCAACTAACATGTATAGAAAATTGTTTGGCAGACAGGAAACAAAGGGCAGGGAGTAACAGGTCCTTTTCAGAATGGCAGGCAGTGACTCGTGGGGTACCGAAAGGCTCGGTGCTGGGACTGCAGCTATTTACAATATATATTAATGATTTGGATGAAGGGATTAAAAGTAACATTAGCAAATTTGCAGATGACACAAAGCTGGGTGGCAGTGTGAAATATCAGGAGGAAGTTTGGAGAATGCAGGGTGACTTAGACAAGGTGCGTGAGTGGGCAGAAACATGGCAGATGCAGTTAAATGTGGATAAATGTGAGCTTATACACATTGGTGGCAAGAACAGGAAGGCAGATTAATATCTGAATGGTGTCAAATTCGGAAAAGGGAAAGTACAGCGAGATCTACGTGTTCTTGTACATCAGTCACTGAAAGTAAGCATGCAGGTACAGCAGGCAGTGAAGAAAGCTAATGGCATATTGGCCTAAATAACAAGGGAAATTGAGTACAGGTGAAAAGAGGTCCTTCTGTAGTTTTACAGGGTCCTGGCGAGACTACACCTGGAGTATTGTGTTCAGTTTTGGTCTCCAATTTGAGGAAGGACATTCTTGTTATTGAGGGAGGGCAGCGTAGGTTCACGTGGTTAATTCCCGAGATGGCCGGACTGTCATATGTTGAAAGATTGGAGCTACTGGGCTTGTATACACTGGAATTTAGAAGGATGAGAGGGGATCTGATTGAAATATATAAGATGATTAAGGGATTGGACACGATAGAGGCAGGAAACTTGTTTCCGATGTTGGGGGTCACAGTTTAAGAATAAGGGGTAGGCCATTTAGAACGGAGTTGAGGAAAAACGTTTTCACCCAGGGAGTTGTGGAGCTATGGAATGCTTTGCCTCAGAAGGCAGTGGACGCTAATTCTCCGGATGTTTTCAAGAAAGAGTTAGATAGAGCTCTTAAATATAACGGACTCAAGGGATGTGGGGAGTAGGTAGGACCGGAGTACTGATTGTGGATGATCAGCCATGATCACATTGAATGGTGGTGCTGACTCAAAGGGCCAAATGGCCTACTCCTGCACCTATTGTCTATTGTCAAGGGCAACTTTATTATCTGGAAGGTGCTGAGTAAATGGAATATTCTGCAAGAGGAAGTGAGTGAAGTGCGTATGATAGCATCATTGAAGAAGTACCAATAGTTATATGGAGGGTGAGGTCTTGAAGGGAAATGGGCTAAACACAGACTACTGGAGCTGGCTTGATGGACAATATAGTAGGCATGGAATCCTTAGGCTAAAGGGCCTGTGCCTGTGCTTTATTGCTGTCTAGTTCTAATGTGACAATTCGATGGTTTACTTAAACTGACACTTATTTTTTTTCTCGGGGGGCGTAAATGTAAGATGACAGTTAAAGAAACAAATCATCAATGGCCCAGTCACTGTCCCTCAACTACCTTAAATTCATGGAACTTGTTGGTAACAGTTTAATGAATGTACTTCCATCTTTAATATCTTAATCTTTTCGCCTTTTTCACATTGAGCAACTATTGAAACATGGAGGAAGTTCCCCTGAACAAATGAAAATATAGGAATAAATTATTTTGTGGGAGATCTTGGAGTCCAAGTCCATAGATTATGGACAAATGACTGCGACGTTCAGATGGCTCCAAGATCAAATTCACATTAACGATTTGAAGGGACAGGATTTTTGAACTATTGCGGAAGTTGGGAGTGATCAAGAATAGTCATTGTAGCTTCATCAAAGAAACAGATTAATGGGAGAGACATTAATTCTGGCTCAAGGTCTGAGACCAGTGGTGTTCATTAACAATGAGTGGGATTATGGTCAATACCTATACGGGAAGGGAAGTGCCAGACAAATAATCCAGATAAGTGTGCACGTGGGAAGGGGGTGTGGTAAATGAAAGGGAAACAGTATACAGTAAATTTCTTCAGCATGAGGAAAAATCAGGAAGCTGGAGAGGTGTGTCAATCGCAGATGGCAGAATACAACAAAGCTACCAGAAAGACTGAGCTTGCTGGATAAAGTAATCTCATCTCATTTGTATGTATTAATGAACGCTTTGTAAACAGTATGTTATAGGTCTGCTATCATCCTAGATGGGAGGGGAAATTAACTGTCCTCTTGCAAGTAATAAAGGTGTGTCATAAAGATCTATTCAGTGTTGGTATTGGGTTTTTGTCAGAGTTTGCGGACAGAGACTCAACACTTCACTACCACTGATATAAAAGACACGAATTTATTACATAAATACAGAACAACAGTAACTTGCCCATCCCCCAGGGCTTTGCCTGACTTAAGAAGACCAGGAGGCCTGGATCAAGAACCCAGTAATCTCACCTCTCCCTTCTGTCAAAAATTTCAGATATATCCGATAAGGCTCCGGGAGTTTATCCACCATGGCGTTTCAACACCTCCGCCTCTATCTCAAAATGTACTAGCATATTAGTACTTTCTGCACTGATCTCAGTACTCATGAGCAGGTCACCACGCTTTTCTTAGAGGACAATACAATTGATGCCCTTCTGAATCTGCTGGAAAGTTGAACTGCATGTTAACAAATAGCGAGCTTGGTAAAAGAGGAGTTCTACTTTAGGGAATGGAAAAGCCAGAAGGTGTAGGATAATTAACGTGTTATGAACCACCAACAATAGATGTAGAATGGAGTCGATGATTTATTGTAAAACAACTAAATGCATCGACATTTAAGCAGAAACATAGAAAATTAAACAAGCGACTAACTTAAAACGAAGTTAGCAGTGTTGTGTGCTTATTACTCCCAAGGGACTCCCAAGAGTCTTACTGAAGCACAGTCTCTGAATGTCAGTTCAGAAAGTTTCAGGGATTCACGGGGTATTGATAGGAGAGAGTTTCAGATTTAGACAGTACCTTTACTAATGGGTTATGATCGTTGTAAACCACGAGTGGTTTCTGAATTGTGCCAACATACACATCAAAATGTTGCAGAGCCAAGTTAAGGGATAATAATTCCTTTTCTATGGTTGAATAATTTCTTTAGTGTCCATTAAATTTCTTAGAAAAGTAAGCTACTGGATAGTCAACATTATCACAATTATCCCTTTGGAGTAACAATGTTCCTGCAGCCTGTCACTAGCATCCACAGCTAGGGAAAAGGGCCTTCCTGTATTTTTTTTTAATTGAAGTTCATCAAACAAACGTTTCCATGAGATGTATTTCAGACATTGTACATATATATCATATAATCATATATATCACAAATCTCCACAAAGTATTTATCTGTGGTATACACTTATAGAAAAAAGTGGAAAGAAAAAAAAACAAGCAAAAGGAAAGAACTATGTACAAGTAGGGAGTGATCTTTTTTTAACAACATATTCATTGATTGTGAGAATAAAATCAGGCCTATGAGGCATTATTTAGTTAAACCATTTTCCCAGTATGAATCAAATTGTTCCAGCTTAAGTTTAACAGATGCTGTTATCTTCTCCATTTTGTAAATGCCCATTGTAATTTCCATCCATGTATTTAAAGTTGGGCTCTCCTGTGACAACCATTTTCTAGTAAGAGTCTTTTTACCAGCCACCAACAGTATATTCATTAAATATTTCTCTCTGTTCAACCATTCTTGAGCTATATATCCAAAATATATGTTCTTACTCTCTAAGGGTATTTCACATTTAAAGATGTCTTGTAGGGCATTGTGTATCCCCCTCCAATAGATTTTGATAACAGGGCAGTCCCAAAAAATATGATAAGGAGTTGCATTTTGATTTCCACAATTAAGTCAGGTGACCTGAACACAGTTTGGTGACATAAGCCTGCTGATAAGGCTCTTTCCATACAAATGTTTCGTCTTTCTTTCGGAGGTTAGTTAGTGGGACAGCAATTTCAGCAAATTTCATGCAGAACTTATGATAGTATCCTACCATTCCAAAAATCTTCTGGGAGCATTTTTACCAGTTGGAGGGGAAACCTCCAAAATGGCCTGAACTTTTGCTTGAACCGGAGCCAACGGAATCCCAATTTTGCAGCATATGGAGTAATCGCATTCTTCGCGGCTCCCTTTCTTTATATACTTTATATCCCTCTGACAGATCCTTTTTAGATTTGATAGTTTATTACTTCTACTGAAGGATTTATTACTTTTACTGAAGGATTTATGATTTAATTACAAAGTCGTTTTGGTATTGAACTGAGAAGCGGCAAGACTTTTCCTGAAATGGAACAAACTAAGAAGATGGAGGAACCTGTTACTTCAGCAGAAATATTTTCTTCAATACAAGACATGAAATCGGAATTCGGATCGCTTAATATCAAGATTGATTAGCTGAACGGCTCAAACGGGAAGCTTGAAGAAGCTATCTCTACTGTTCAATATTCTCTGAAAAATCTGAACTGTCATTTCAAACACTTCAGCAGACTACAACCCGAATTGAGAATGATCACAATCTACTCAAACAAACTGCTAAACATCAGGGAATGAAGATATCTTCGATGGAAAAAAAAATCAATGAAAGTACCTCAGATCTATCTAAAATGAAGAGAAAAAATGGCGGACTTAGATAGTAGAGGGCGAGGAAGGAATCTGCATATTCTGGGACTGCCTGAAAATACTGAAACTGGCGATCTGTTAACATTTTTCTCAGATATGTTGTACACGCTTTTTAGTGAGACCCTGGAAGCTAGCCGTTTAATTGACAGAGCCCATGGAATTCCATTTTCTCGGCGTTCATCCGAATTACGTCCTCGGCCAATTGTACTTCCTTTGCATTATTATACGACTAAAGAAGACATTCTTTGAGAAGCCAGGAAGATGGGGAAGTCAATCTTTATTTCAGCACAAATTCGTATAGTCGAAGACTATGCCCCGAAATCTTTCCGGAAAGAAGGAAATACCGAGAAGTTATGAGTGAAATGTATAAATTAGATTTATTCCCCTCCCTTTGCTTTCCAGTAAAGCTGATAATTTTTCTTGAACAATCTCAGTCTCTGGGAATCTACTCTCCCCAGGAGGGATAGGAGTACATTAAAAATCTTAAAGTTAAGTCTATTGAATAAAATGTAAAAGTTAACCCGATTACTCAATAGGTAATTGTGAAGTATTTGTTGTACGAGTTGTTTATGGATCTTCTGAGTTAAGCTTATCCTATACTTTTTTAGTCTTTGGCATAGGACGTAGATGTTTTTTTTCTTACCTATTAATAATTAGTATATATAGAACTGTTTTGTAGGGAACTTTCATAGTATTGTACTCTAATGGTCCACTTAGGACCTGTCGTGTATTAATCTTTTTACTTTTTTCTATTTGTATCAATACTAATATCGTTTTAGGTCTGTTATATATATATATACTCATTTACTTGTCTTTTTCAAGAGAAAGAATATTGTTTGTAATATTATTTGCTCTGATTTTTTCTCTTTTTTTAATATGTGTTTAAGATACTTTAACTGATTCTAAAATGGCCGTTGTTGATTATGTTTATATTACTGTTAGACATAACATTATAGTAGTTGAATTCTGCTTGTGCCTTTTATTATGGCTATTTTCAGTGGGATTTTTGCTTTATTTTAATATACGGAGCTGCAAGATCGAGAATAGGGTCAAGGTTTATTAGTTTAACATGTGGCCACCCTTTCGATCGCTGAAATTTTATCTTTTGGGAGGCAGAAGGGGGGGATGGGACTATTAGAGTAGGCTTTTTTCTTGATTGGGCAATTCTTTTGATGAATAAAAAAAGTAGGTGGATTAGAGTCTTTCCAGTATAGCAAGATAGCTCTCCTAGCCAGTAAAGTTGAAAAGGTTATCACATGTTGAGCAGAAGCAGACACTCTGCCTGCTTCCTCTGGAATGATCCCAAAAATTGCAGTAAGTGAATTGGGTTGAACATCCACATCTATAACTTTAGATAGTATTCCAGACACATTCTTCTAAAAATTATTTAATCTTACACATGACCAAAACATATGAGTTACAGTAGCCACTTCTGCATTACATCTGTCACAAATAGGGGTTATATAAGGAGAAATATGCGCCAGTTTATATTTGGACCTATGGGCCATGCGTACTATCTTAAACTGAATTAAGGTATGGTGTGCACAGATTGATGAATTATTGAGTAGATAACAAATTTTACTCCATTGATTATCTGAAAGTGAATGTTGAAGTTATTTTTCCCATGTGTGTTGAACCCTATCATTAGGCAACATGCGAGCATTCATTAACTGTTTATAACTGATAGCTATTAATCGTTTTTGAAATGGTTTAAGCTGAAAAAGAGCATAAGCCAAATTTAAAGAGCAAGCCAAGGGGTAATTCGGTAAAAGCTCACGTAAAAATTCCTAACCTGTAAGTATCTGAAAAAATGTGTATTAGAGATGTCATATTTATCCGTTAACTGCGAAAAGGACATTAAACAGTCCTGTAAAAACAATTCTAAAAAAATGTTATTCCCTTCATTTCATTTCATTTCATTTTAAGATCTTTTTATTGATTTTCAAATAAAGAATATACAAATCAGAGGAGGAGATTAGCAAACAGATAATATAAAAGACATATAAACACCAATAATAAAAATAAAAAGTGTATAATGTCAAAATCAAATAGGTAAAATGTTATGCTGTTATATATACAATGGTCAAAAAAACTACAATTCCTCATAGCAGTCATAAAAAAGATAGGAAATTTTACTGATAAAGGAAAAAAAAAACACTAACTAAACTGAAATAAAAAAGAGAAAGAAAAAAAGAAAGAAAAAGAAAGATTGGGCAGTCCAATTGAAGATAAAATTTAAAAAAGAGAAAAAAAAACATCCTTCCAATCATCTCCGAACCTTCACGGATAAGGATTTTACCCAAACAGAATAAAGAAAAATAAATAAATAAAGATAAATTAAATCACGTGAAAATATTGAATAAAGGGTCGCCAGACTTGTTCAAAATTAAAGGATGTTTCAAATGTCTGGCTTCTAATTTTCTCCAAGCTTAGACATGACACAATGGAGGAGAGCCAATATAAAACAGTAGGCAGATTAGATTCTTTCCAGTGCAGCAAAATAGCTCTCCCAGCCAGTAAAGTTGAAAAAGCTATCACATGTTGGGTGGAAGCAGACACTTTGCTTGCTTCCTCTGGAATAATCCCAAAAATTGCTGTGTGGATTAAGTTGAACATCCACATCTATAACTTTAGATAATATTTCAAATACATCCCTCCAAAAATTGTTTAATAAGGCCACTCCACCCTATCAAAGGCTCTCTCTGCATCCAAAGATACAATGCATTCAGACTCGTTGGCTGAAGGGGAATAAATGATATTTAACAATCTTCGAATATTAAAATGTGAGTACCTATTTTATTTCATAAATCCTGTTTGATCGTTTGAGATAACATTTCGCAAGATATTCTCAAGCCTATCTGCTAGAATCTTAGAAAGGATTTTAAAATCTACATTCAATAAAGAAATAGGTCTATAGGATACACATTCCAGTGGGTCTTTTCTTTTTCTTTGGAATCAATGAAATTAGTGTCTCATGAAAAGTTTTAGGACGGTTCCCAGAGGATGTAGAATCGGAAACGTTTGATGAAGATGTGGTATAAGCATTTCATGAAAAGTCTTACAAAATTCTGTTGTATAACCATCAGGTCCCGGAGCTTTACCTAATTGCATAGAGGATATAGCCTTGGCTATCTCCTCTTGTTTAATAGGTTCATCTAACATATCAACATCTTGAATCGAAATTTGAGGTATGTTTAAGCTTTGCAAAAATCTATTCATAATAATAGTGCTATCAGAAAATTCAGATTTATAAAGATTTGAATAGAAGTCCATAAATACCTTATTAATTTCGTAAGTTTTGTTATTAAACTTTCGATCGCTATCTAATATAAGTGACTGAAAAGCCCTAGTATCCCGAAGAATTTTTACTGGTACCAAGGTGGACTCTTCATTCACTGACACTACTCCTTATGATATAAAGGGAGTAAATTTTGTTCTGACTAGGTCAGACATCTGAATCAGGGGTTGAACTTTCTTTACATATCCCAAACCCTGTGGGTTTTTGAGTGTTTCAGTGTTTTGCACAAAGGCATCTAGAACTGCCTCATTTTCCTTCTCCTTCAGTCGGAAACAGTTAGCCATAACATGACCAATTTTCTAGAGCAGTGGCACATAGGACCGAAAGGTTTTCCATTCGCTTGCTTCTCTTCCTCCTTACCTCTCCCACTTTACTCTTACTATCCCCGTTACTCTTTTGGAAAGAGTTACTCGGGGCAGACCCAGCCCTGTGGGCTAGGGCATACTCATTTGCCAATTTAGCAGACTCCTGTAACGTGGCAGCGTCTTTCCCCTCCAAATGTGCCTTTATGTCATTCGGGACCACCTTATAAATTCCTCAATTCGAATCAACTCTTTTAAGTGGTCAAAGCATACAGATTTGCCATAGGCAAATTCTACACAAGTCTGGTTCACAGAATTCTCTAGATTTCTAAACCTTAGTCTCTAACCTTCCGGAATAAGCTCATAAGCCTTAAGTATAACCTGCTTCACAAAATCATAATCAGCTACCTGTTCAGCAGATAAAGCTGTATAAACTTGTTGTGCTCTACCCTTAATTACACTTTGTATAAGGATTGGCCATCTATCTTTCAGCCATTGGGCACTCTGAACAACTTTCTCAAAATATTGCAAGTACTTAGCAACATCTGCCTCATTAAATGCAGGAACAAACTTAACTTCTTGTCTAGCAACAAACTCATCTCTAGAACCAGAAGCCTGATTTGCGAACCTTAACCTCGCCATCAGTAGCTCCAATTCCCTGTTTACTTGCTTCCCTTTCCACCACCTCCGGTTTAAGTTTCTCCAACTTCATTTGCACCAGTTGTTGCTGCATCTCAAGATTACTTACTGTAAACTTCTCTAACACCTCCTCATCAAACACATTGGTAGCCAAATAGTGATCGGCTATCTTCTTTTTAATCACCAGCTTTGTTGCAGCCGTTGTTATCCCTGTGAGCTTCAATTTCTTACCAATTTCCAGCACCTGACCCTTTTTCACTTTTCCTAATGCCACAGAGGTTGGTGATTCAAGAAAACTCCCAACATCCATTGTTGCTGAATTACACACACAAACCAATTAAACAAAAAGGATTGTGCATTCCCCTTATCCCAATTAGATCGTTATTTAACCATAAGCTCCAACTGGTCTGATCTCGGATGAGCCCCCAATTTTTATGTTACGATCCAGCAACAATAGATGTAGGATGGATTCGGGGAATTATTGCAAAACAACTAAATTTATTAACATTTTAGCAGAAACAGAGAAACTTAAACAAACGACTAACTTAAAACGAAGTTAACAGCGCTATGCATCTATAACTCCCAGATGGTTAAACTTAGAAATAATTCTCAACTGAACCTTACTGAAGCACAGTCTCAGAATGTCAGTTCAGAAAGTTCAGGGATTCTCGGGGGAATAGATAGGAGAGACTTTTAGATTCGAAGTTTAGCGAACAGACCATCTTGAAGACGGAGATTAAAAACACAGCAAAAAAGAGAGTCTCACAGAGATACACCTAAAACGGCCACCATACCTTTCCGAAGGTGACCCGGTAAAGACACACAGTACCTCTCGAACACTGATCTCACAAAGCAGCCACTGTACCTTTAAGTGGAAGTGAGTTCACGATGTGGTCTGTTTCGAAGAGTCCACAAAGAGTCCACAAAAAGTGAGAATTTCAGCATTTAACTGACAGGGGATGTCCTTTTCCTGCACTGGTCACGACACCTGAGACCTTGCTGGGGCTTACCAAAGTGGGTGCCAAAAATCCACGTTTGGATTACGGAATGTCAGTACACCTCCGAAATGCACAGCGTTATCGACTACCCACTCCCTTTTGGGTTCAATCGAAGCTTGCACTTTTCGCTCTCACTAACGACTCTGCTGTCCAAACACAACAACTCTCCACCAAAGTGTCTGTCTACCAAAATGTCTCCCTGGAGCAACTGCACTGCTCCTTTTATACTCTTGGTTTCATAAGGGGGGCGTTGGTAGCAGACCGAAATGCAAGACACAGACACTGAAGTACTAGGAACAGGACTAGGTATGACAGGAAAGCAAGGGCAGTGGGGACGAAACTACGCTGGACATTGACACAGGCCCTGGACGAGACTAGGATTCAAAGCCTGGGCTAAGACTAATACTAGGAAAGCGGGACCTGAACGAGGAAGGTGGAACTAACTGCCTGGACTAGGACTCCAAACCAGAGACTGGATAGGAACCCAGAACCTGGCACTTGACTCGGGCTCAGATCCCAGATCCAGGTGAGGACACAGGACTAGGATCTTGGCAAGGACAGGATGTGGCGACAGGACATGACGAGGTACCCCAGCATAGGATGAAGAATCTCCAGCACCGGGCTGGGCAAGGATCTCCCGGGCTGGGGGAGTAAATGGAACTAGATGAAGACATGAAGCTTAGATTTGGACAGGGAACACCTAACTCCAGAACAGAGCCTGGACAAGTACCTGGATCCTAGGTCTTGGTTGGAACTAGGAACCTGGGTCTTGACTCAGTACCGGACACAGGTCTAGGCTAGGACAAGACGTGGCTACAGGTCGTGGCATGGCTGGGCTACAGGACTGGACATGGCTAGACTACAAGACCGGACGAGAACACAAAGCCTTAACTAGGTCTTCGGAGACTGGAAACACAGAGCCTAGGCCTTGGGCAGGACACGGGACTCCTGGCCAGGCAAGTTTTCAGGCTTAGGCTGCAGAAGGGAGGGGAAGGGAACAGTCCAGCACTGAAGTTTCTTTTTTCTTCTTCTTGTTTTACGGCGGTTGGCACCTAGCTTAATGGTGCATTACCACCACTTTCTGCTCTGGAGTGTAATTCAGACGACAGACTGACATTCTAAATTCCATCACCCATTCTCACACACACACACACACACACACACACACACACACACACACACACACACACACACACACACACACACACACACACACACACACACACACACACACACACACACACACACACACACACACACACACACACACACACACACACCCTAATCTACACTTTATCCTTTCTTCTTTGGCCTTCCTAATAACCTATTCCTGCTTCTCCATTATATCCTATAATAAATCCCTGTATCCTTTAAGATAGCTAAAAGCACCCTGACCTGTGCTCTCTCACCCTTTTAATGTGAATTCCTGCACCCCCAATTCACTTAGATTAATTCTCATCTCTCTGTATCCCATATTTCCTGCAACTTGAAATTACATGTTCTACTGACTCCTCTTCCTGAAATTCCTCACACAACCCAGTCTGGTGTTTCCCTATCACTTTCAATGTTTTGTTTAGTGCACAGTGCCCCAGCCTTAACCTAGTCCACACAGTTTCGTCTCTTCTGTATCCATTGCCTACTCTAGTATCTGCAACACTCTTGTTTTTGATATAAATGCCTCCCTTTCTCCCCTCTTTCCCATCTTTCTTGCCATGTATGGATAATTATTTCCCAGATTATACAATTAGCCTCTGCTTTGCTGACACTAATGTGCACTTCTCTATTTTCTTTCTTTAACACCCTCTTTGCCAACTCATCCACCCTCTCATTCTCTTTCACCCCTACATGAGCTGGAACACATAGAAATTTTACCTGACCTCCCTGATTGGCAACTCTTGTGACTGACTGAAGGACTTCATAAAGTACATCTTGCCAGCTGTTAGAGTGAAAAGACCTTAAGCTTGCCAGATCTGAGGATGAAAATGTGCATATGAACACTTTGACTAGTCTAGCTTTCTCCACCAATCGCAATGCAACCAACACTGCCAAAATCTCCACCATATACATTCCTAACTTATTAGATATTCTTCTGCTGATTCAAATTTCTTTGGCTGGTATAGCACCCGAAACCCTGTCACTCCTATTTCAGGTTGCTTAGCACCATCCACATAAATCTGAGTATAACCAATTTACTTTTCCATCACATGATAGTTAAATGCATTTACCAAATCAGTTTTATATTTTCCTTTCCTTTTTACCTGTAACAAATGCCAGTCTATGGCAGGCCATGCAATCTTCCATGGAGCTCCCCTGCAGGCATTGTTCTTCCTATTTTGTTGCAAAAACTCCACAAACTTGCCCTTTTAGCTTGATGTATAGTTCTTCTCAACACTGCATGTGCCTCCTTATATTGAAACAAATGCTGCATACTATGGGTTCTTTGAACTAGCCTGAATGCTCTATTTCAGTTATTTACAGCCTGACAACATTCCTCTGTCCACCATGAAACCAGTTTTCTATTCATCCTATTTTTACTCCTTGGTATAGATCCTTCTGCTGCCACAATAATTGCTGAAGTCACCTGACGGTTTAATTCATCTACATTTCCAGGAATGTTAATCCTTGTCAATGCTTCTTCACTCAACTTCTGGAACTTACCCCAATCTGTTTTTCCAAACACCCACTTTGGGATTCCACCACCTGATCCTACTTCAGCTCTTTCACCCACTGAGCATGAAACTGGACAATGATCGCTGCCTACTGTTGAAGCAGTTCAAACTCCCCAGTTACTAACTCCAGCCAAGGTATTAGACACTAACGTAACATCTAATACTGACTCCGTTCCTGTAGTTATGTTTATCCTTGTTCCTCTACCATCATTCATACACAGGAAAGCCTTTTCTTCATGAAATCTTCAATTACCTTTCCATTTGAATCAGTAAACGAATCTCCCCATATTGTGCTGCGAGTATTGCAATCTGCACAACACACTACTTTATGTCTGTTTCCTCCTTGTATTCCTAGTAGGCTATCTAAATCTAAACTTTTATATGTATTATAGTAGTTAATTATAACCACTTCCTCCCCTCTCTCTCTCACACTTCCACCACTATGTATTCCTAATCATCTCACTTCTCCAGTACTCTATATGGTATGCTTGTTTGATTAATATAGCACAACCCCCTCATCCCCCTAGATTTCTATCTTTCCTTATCATTGTATATCCATAAACTACATAGTCTCAAGTTGGTATCAACCAAGTCTCCTGAATACACACTACATCTGTTTTTTACAAACATTTCTTTAATAAGTTGCTTTAATTCCTGGCTATTGGCCAGCAAGCTCATTGCATTCCATTGCAAAAGAATCACTATAATCAGTAAGTGAGGTTCTCCCTCAATTCTTCCCATGTCAGTCCTACTAAACCTAAATGGTTCACTGCTGCTTTGAATACCAGCTGATTTTTTTTCACTTTTTCACTTTACCTCAGCCATACTATTAATCAATCCTGCAATGAATGTTACCATTTTGTCTACGTAAATCCTGTCATTTGTTCTTTGTTGCATCTCTCGCATCCCTCTTGCTCCCTGCTCATTAGGAGCATTATTCTCTCTCTTGACTTTCTTACAGCTTCTGCATAAGTGATCTTTCTTTTCACTTTTATTTCTTGAATTTTATTCTCCCATCTCATAACCTCACACCCACAATATGCCATATTATCAACTCCTCCACAATTACAGCATTTTTGTTGCACTCCTGTTCCACACTTTCCATACTCATGATCACCCTAACATCTAGCATATCAACTCAGCCCATTACAGTTTTTGGCTATGTGTCGAAACCTTTCACAGTTGTAGCATCTCAATATCTTTGGCAGATACACTCTTGCTGGATAACTCATGAAACCTAGGAACACATTCCCTGTCACACTTTCTTCTTCAAATTCAGTCAATTCTGTTTCATTTTCCTTATTCACTCCCTCCTTTGTTGTTTTCAGTCTTTGAACATTCATTGCTTTTCCTCCTTTGATACTCCTCTTTAACTCCTCCATATTAATACTCATTGGCACCCCCGTGATCACACCTTTACATCGACCAAAATTTCGTGCTCCCACCCACTCTGTGTATTCCACCTTACATTTTCCTATCTCTCTTAATTTGAGTGCTTTCTCAAGCTGTTCCTCATTCGCACATCTTACCAATAGGTTGCCATCATTAAGAACTTTTGCAAATACTATTCCCCCTGTCTTATTTGCCAGTGTTGTTGTTAGCACAAACAGGTTAATTTTCTTCATGTTCCCTTCAGCCTTCTCTTTAAACCTTATTATGACAACATCTCCTCTGTAAACTTGTTCACCTTCCTCACTTTCAGAGGTCTCTCCACTATCATTTCTTATTCTTTTACTCCCTTTGTCTCAGTTTTCATTCATCCATCTCCTCACTATCTTCTCATTCCCTTTAATACTCCCTTCACAACCATTCATTTCTCCCTTGCTGCTTCACCAAAGGCAGCAGTTCAGCAGCTTGCTCAGCCTCACTGCTAACCTACACAAGAACCAGAACCATTAGCACACACTTTGTGCTCTATTCCAGTCTCTGTATTACTGAGTACTCTCAAATCATGTAACAAAGTTATCACGCCAGCTAGCCCAGCACTGAACCTGAACCCAGGAGCTATTTATGTAGCTGGCACAAAATGAGAATCAGGTGCCTCAACTGAGATACATCAACAGAACAAAGGGAAAAACGGAAAACCTGGAATAATTCTGGTTTGAGTTCCATCTACCATTTCTCTGCCAGATTTGCATTCTATCCCTGCCTCATTGTTACCTGCGACAACCTTGCACACTATTCAAAACTCCACCAACCTTCATCTGATCTTCAACCTTGCTTACCCACTTTTCACTTCCTCATCCAAGTCATTTATAAACATCACAAATGGGAGGGATCCCAGAGCAGATGCCTGCAGAAACCCTGCTGGTCAGCAACCTCAAGGCAGCATACACTACATCTACGACCACCCTCTACCTTCTCTGGACAAGCATATTCTTAATCCGTTCAGCCAGATTTCCTTGGGTACCCTATCTCCTGACATTCTGAATAAGCCTACCATGGGAAACTTACTGAGAACCATATACACCACATGCACTGCTCTACCTGTATCAGTGTGCTTTGTTACATCCTCAAAGTATTCAAACAGCTTCATGGGGCAAGATCTATCCTTCACAAAGCCATACTGAATATCCCTATGCTTCTCCAAATATTCATATGTTCTATCTCTAAGAATTTTCTCCAATAATTTGCTCAACAGTGAAGTAAGACTCAATGGTTAATAATTTCCTGGGTTATCCCTACTTCCTTTCCTGAGAAAAAAAGCAATATCAGCTGCCTCTCTCCAATCATTTGGTGCTATTGCTGTGGCCAGTAGCGATGCACAGATTACTGCGAAAGGTGCAGCAATCTCTTCCCTCACTACCTGCTGTAAGCTGTGGTATAGACAATCTAGTCTGCATGACCTAACTACCCTAATGTTTTTTTTCAAAGGGTCCATCCAGCACATCCCCTTTCTTCATATTGACATATTATATCATGCAGCCTGTTTTACGCTGTACTCACAATGAGCAAGATTGCTCACTTGAGAGAATATGGGAGAAAAGAATTTATTAAGAACCTTGCTACCTTTTCTAACTACAGGCCGATGTCTTCTCTTCATTCTGTAAGTGTAGAATGCATTGTGACATATCTTAATCCTTCTCACAAAGGTTTCTTGTGGCACCTTCCTGCTCTCTTAAATCTGTTCCTCAGCTCCTTCCTGGATAGAGTCTTGTCAGATGTTTGCTTTCTAAATCTTAAAGTATTTTTTTCTCTCTATCCTTCCTTACAGTGTTGCTGCTCATGCCATCTAACTGCCTACGCTGACGAAGTTTTAGGTTCAATCCTTTCATTCTCCGTTATGCTTCCTGCCTCCTTCTAATGTAGTTGTAACCCTCCCGGATAGCAGCAGGGAGCCTCGCTGCCTGGATTTTGGTCCCCCTC
Source organism: Hemitrygon akajei (assembly GCF_048418815.1). Lineage (NCBI taxonomy): Eukaryota > Metazoa > Chordata > Chondrichthyes > Myliobatiformes > Dasyatidae > Hemitrygon > Hemitrygon akajei. The sequence continues at coordinate 119,476,071 of NC_133133.1, read as the reverse complement.
CAGTCCATCCCACTTGTACAGCCCACCCCTATCTAAGAAGAGATTGCATGATACAGAATCCTGAAACTCTGTCCACAGCAGCAGAGCCTCATCCACACATTCAGTGGCTCTAAAGTTCTGTTCCCACCCTCATTTGCACATGACGCTAGGAGTAATCCAGAGATTACTGCATGAGGTCCTCTTCTTTATTTCTCTGTTAATTCCATGTATTCAGGTCATCCTTTTTATTTTTCTAATTGATTCGAACATGTACCACAACCTCTGGCTGCACAGTTGCCTCCTTAATAGCACTCTTTAACCACTCTGAGAATTCCCTGATCCTAAAGAATGAGAGCAGCACACCGTCCTGGGAAAGTACTGCTATGATTTCAGTGCCAAAATAGGATTAGCACAATCAATAACCATAACAGTACACCTTTGAAATGTGGGTGGAAACCACTCTCTTGTTGAGGAGAATGAACAAACTCCTTGCATACAGAGGCGGAAATTGAACCCAGGCCAGTGGTGATGTAAAGTGTTAACCTCTCTACTACACTTCCATGTCGTACACTACTGGGATAGTGAAGAAGCAAGGGAAATGTGTGTCATCATTCTCCAAAACATAGGTAGTAATATTGGAGGGAGATCATGCTACTACTTCAGAAATGTTGGTCATAGCACGAATATTTTGTGTAATTCCAGTTGCTACATTAAAGGGAGTGTATGCTTGCACAGCACAGTGTGCCATTTTAAAGGTTCAAAGAGGTTCAAAGGTTGAATTTTATTGTCAATGCATGTATTGAATTGAACTGAATTGATTTTGAATGCATTACATACATCCTTTATGGCCATGAGGAGTAAAAATCTTTACATCTCCATCTAAATGTGCAATGTGCAATTTATAGTAATTTATAATAAATGGTCTGTACAACAATATAACATAGAATTACAGTTGTGTCACCATGAATTAATCAGTCTGATGGCTTGGTGGTAAAAGCTGTCCCAGAGTATGTTGGTCTTGGCTGTTATGGTGTGGTGCTGCTTCCCAGATGCTAGCAGCTGGAACAGTTTGTGTATGGGGTGACTCAAGTTCCCAATGATCATTTGGGCCGTTTTTTACACACCTGTCTTTCTAACTGTCCTGATAGTTGGATGTTCACATCTACAGATACGGTGGGCTGTCCGCACCACTATTTGCAGAGTACTGCGATTGAGGGAAGTACAGTCCCCATACCAGGCAGTGATGCAGACAGTCAGGGTGCTCTCAATTGTGCCCCTGTAGGAGGTTCTTAGGATTTAGGGACCCATACCAAACTTCTTCAAACGTCTGAGGTGAAAGAGGTGCTGTTGTGCCTTTTCCACCTCGCGGTTGGTATGTACAGAGCACGTGAGATCCTCAGTGATGTGTATGCCGAGGAACTTAAAGCTTTTCACCCTCTCAATCCCAGATCCATTGACTGCAATAGGGGTTAGCCCGTCTTCATTCCTCCTGTATTCCACAACCAGCTCTTTGTTTTTGTGACACTGAGAGAGAGGTTGTTTTCTTCACACCAATGTGTCAGGGTGATGACGTCTTCTCTGTCGGTATCCTCATTATTATTTGAGATTAGGCCAATCAGTGTAGTTAGATCTGATATTTGTCTATTCCAGATAGGGATTGATTACAGAATGATAAAGGATCATGAAAGAAAAGACATCAACTAATCCACCTCCCCACCACCAAACCCCCATCCCCGCAGCTGGAAAAATAACAATTTCAGTTATGAGGATAGACTGGACAAACTGTGCTTATTTTCTTTAATGGGGAGAAAGCTGATGAGGGTTCTGACTGAGGCATACAACGTTATAAGGGGCATTATTTGAATTTATGGTAATAAACAACTTCAGCAGATCAAGTTCCCACCCATATGCCCAGGTAAATGGAGTTTAAATCAGATGTGCAAACTGTAACACTTTTGGAAAGCAAAAAAAGGAAGACTTTTACAGTGATCTGCAGAGTGTTGTAAAAAAAAAACTTTGGTGTGCAAGTATGTCTTTTGCTGGAAGTGGAATCAGAAATAGTCACCTAAGTGAAGACGTCTTTTGAAATGCTGGCTTTCATAAGTCAGGGCGTTGGTACAGAAGTTGGACACCAGGTACAGGACTCTGGCAATGCCACACTTAAGAGTATCTTGCTCAGCTGTGGCACCTTGGTGTTGGAAAGAATTTATTGAACTGGAAAGTGTACAGAAAATAATTACAAGCATGTTTCAAGGACTTGAGAGACGGGGATATAGGGAGGCGTTTGAAACATTAGGATTTTTAGGAGTGTAGGAGAATGACAGGTGATATTATGGATGTCTAAACAATCATGAGGGTCAAAGAGGGAAAGCACCTCTGTCCTTTTCAGAAGTTTGGGAAATCAGGAATTTAAAGGGCATAGGTTTAAGGGAAGAAGGAAACGATTTCATAAGAAATTGAAGAACAATAATTTTCAACAAACTGTGGTACATATGGGGAAGAAGCTATCTGAGAAAGGGAGTAATAATGCTTTTAAAAGACATGCAAAAAATGCTGGAATAACTCAGCAAGCCAGCTAGCATCTATGGAAAGCAGTACAGTTGGCGTTTCGGGCTGAATCCCTTCGGCAGGACTAAAGAAAAAATACTAGAAGTTGATTGGTGAAAGAGACAAAATGCCTTGGAAAAATGAAGAAAGGTGGGTGGGGGTGTAGCACCAGAGGGAGGTGATGGGTGGGCAAGGAGGTAACATGAAAGAGGGACAACGGGATGGAAAGTGGTGAAGTGTGTGGCAGTGTTGGAGGCATTGCTGAAAGTTTGAAAAATTGATATTCATGCCATCATGTTGGAGGCTAACCAAATGGAATATGAATTGATGTTCCTCCAACCGAAGTGTGCCCTTATCCAAGCAGAGGAGGAGACCATGGATGGTCATATCAGATCCTTTCTGTTTTGCTGCTCTCGAACACTTTTAAAAGACAGTTGGAATGGTAGTATATAGAAAGATATATAGTAAACGCTGGCAAATGGGTGGATCAGGATTAAGGTCTGCATGGGGTAGGTGTACCAAAGGGCAATTTCCAGCTGAAATGATTCTATCCCTCAATATCGGGATGAGAATCAGGTTAAGGTGAGGATTCAGAGTTTTGGAGAGTATCTGAGGAAGATTTTTCTTCACTCAGAGGGTTATTGCACACTGGAAGACATTACTGTATCTGCAGGGTGGTTGAGGCAGGTTCTCTCACAATGGTGAAAAAGCATCTTTGTAAATACTTGAATCACTGGTGCATTGTAGGCTGAGTCCAGGCACACAGGCTGAGTGTCGATGTGTATTTAATGGTTGGCATAGACATAATGCATCAAAAGGCCTGTTCGTGTGCTGAGTGACTCTGTGACTCTACGTACTTGGACTAAATGTATTGGTGAAATCTCAGTTTACATGAAATTTTCCTGCAACTAAGCCAAAACTAGCTTACATTACCGATTGTATGCTGGATCTCTGTATAGACTTTCTGAGACAGACACACGGCTTCCTCTGTAAACAAGTCTATTGCATCTTATCACTGTGGTATATTAAACTGAAGTCATTTTCAAGATCAATATGGGAGATCGACATCCATCCACCTACTCTGACATCTACCACACTGTCACCAGCTGTGTTAGGTATACTCCACGAAGGCGTCCAGAATCCTCCTTATTGCCCCATTAATGCAAACCTAGAAAATGTATCTCAAGAAACTGGGTTGGACCGATCTTCTGAATCAAATTATGGGCTTAAACGGCTCAAGCACATTACAAATCACAATCTCACAAGACTGAATGATCCATTATTTCCAACTCGATTTTGTCTCATTTCACCACATTGCAATACTATCCAAATATAGTGATTTCTAGATTATTTTGATAATCTCCTGTGTGGAAATATTTTCAAGGTCTTCCGAAGGTTTATTTAGTCATAGCCACTGTTTCACCCTTAGATGTGCTGCAAGCTACAACATCAAACACCAGTAAGCTGCTTGTCGATAGTAACTCGGTTTCGTAAAAACTTATTGAATCAACCCAAATTCACTTTTGTCACCTTAGTTTACGGCTACAGATACTTTCGTGACAGCATCTACTTTTTCCTAAATAGTGAAACCTATAAAGCTTGATTAAGTTTCAGTGGCTTTGCTCTCCGATGTTAAGCTTTCTTGAGAGATTGGCATTCTATTTATTTATTGTATTATTGAGACACAGAGTGAAACAGGCTCTTTGATCAGTGCTGCCTACAACCCGCAGCTTACACTAATCTAAATCATAGGACAATTTATAATGACCAATTAACTTGCTAACCCATATGTCTTTGGACTGTGGAAGAAATTCAGAGCACCCAGCGGAAACCCATGTTCTGAAGGGAGAAGATACAGATTTCTGATTTGCAGGTACGGGGAACCATTTCGAAGCAATGGAATTTTGATTGTGATGTTTTGATATGATCGTATCCTGCCGAATGTGCCTAAGTATTCTACTCTCTGGATAGAAAGGCTGACTTCCAGTAGCCCTGCTGACTGCTCTCTGCTCCGTTTGCTAAAGCCTTCTCCATATAAGGATTTCATCTATTTGTTCATTATCAGCAATTAAAGTCAGTCTCCAAGGAGCTGGATTGTGTCACTGATGCGTTTTTCTCCTATATTAATGAGGGTTATTTTCAATATCTGTTTGCAACATCAGTAACAGCAGCTTCTCTCGAACCAGCAGAAATTAGTAGCACATGAAGGAGAGAGGGTGAACCTTGTGAACAGTAGAGTGCAACACGAAAGAGATCCATCAGAACATGGGAACAGATCTGCTGAATATTCCAGGAATGGGGAGAAATGTATTCTGGGCAGCTCACTATATATTTGCAGATGCAGACTGGCTGACACTGGATGACAGGATCTACTATGCACTTGTGACAATTCAACAAATTTACCTTCCCGTTCTTGCTATTGTTGCTGTCCCTGGTGAGTCTCTCAATCCATCTACTAATTCCAAGATGTGCCTTACAACTCAGTCTTCATGAAGTTCATTCTCCCTTCCTTGCAGGTGTTACAGGTATTAATTATGTAAACTCTTGCAGTTATTTTAAGTTACTAACACATCACTGCTACACTGGGTGTTTTAATTAAGTTATGTCAACAGTAAATTTTGATTGTGTTTTGATGCCTATCATTTCAATAGTTGGAAGGTTGTGGACTATTTTCAGGGTATAAACTGTTGATTCCTGTCCACTAACTCCACTCTCTCCTGTGACTGAAGGCAACTGTTTTGCACTCAATTTTCTTCTGGAAATTTAGCCATTACACATTGTTTACATTAGCAACAACTCTGACAGCCATCCCATTCCATTCTGGACATGTGCATTGAAAGTTTCCATTATGCTATCATCTTCCCCTGGCAACTCTTGCTAAGAGGCTTGATAAACAAGAACTCCTCCCAGAATTTGCTGCATTTTACGAATTTCGATCCAGTGGCTGTTAACATTTACTATCAATCTTTTGATTCCGAGCATATTGCAAACTGGATTCAAACTTTCAGAGAGACCCATTTCCCTATATGTTCATTACAACTTCATAAATGTGCTGTTTCCCTATATTCTGTCTCTCTCAACCTCTCTTTCTCTTTCATCTTTCTCTATATTGCTCCCTCCCTTTCTCCGTACATTGCTTCTTCCTTACTTACTCGCTCTCTCATTCCCTCCCTCATTCAGAGTAAAAAGAGGATGACACCCAGCAGAGAAAGGCACATCACCGTTATTTTAAACTGCTATTGAATAGAAAGAGCCATCACTTTAGTCTCACTCTCCCTTCTGTTTCAATGTCTTTGGTCTACATTATCAGTCTTTTCCAAGGAATCAGCTTGAAGGATAACAACAAAATCCCCTAAGAGCTGGAACTCCGCTTTAAATATCGTTGCCCTTCTCTGAACAGAGGAAAAACAAAATTATTAATCTATTATTAAATCACTGGTCTCTCTTGTTTATCCTACCCTGCATCTTCTCTGCGTATTTAACGTGACAGCCAACATCCTTGGCTCTGGAATGGATACAGCAGTCAAAGCGTGTTCATTAGCTTAAAAAAATCATTCCGGGTATTTTCTTCCTGATGCCAGTAGGTGAATTTTATGTCCCAGGGATTGGTTTTGCATTAAAGACGTAATTCGATAATATAAAATGGAACCAAATAGCAAAGGAACAGATCCCATGGGCCACTATGTCATGCCAAACTAAATAAACTAAGTTGTCTATCTGAAGTAAATCTAATCTAAAATGTCTAACTGAACTGGTCCCATCTGTCTGCAGAACTTCGATATGACTCTAATCTTGTAAATTCATGTGTCTGTCTAATAGTCTCTTAAATGCCTCTCTTCTGCTGTATTTGTTTCCAGTGTCACTCCTCGCAGCACGCTCCAGGCACTCACCATTCTTTAAAAAAATGTGCACACATCTCATTTAAAGTTACCCCTCCCACTTGCTTTAAATGCCCTTGAGTATCAAACATTTTGAGCATGGGAGAATGATGCCCAGTATCTACTCTATCTATGCCACGTATAATCTAGTAAATTTCTGTCAGATCTCCCCTTAGCCTAAACCACTCCAGAGAGAACAACCTAAGTTTGTCGATGCTTCTTCTAATACTACAAGTCCTCTAATCCATACAGCACCCTGGTAAGGCTCTTCTGCACATCTTGCACAGTTCAACGTGTTTCCGATTATGGGGTGACAAGAACTGAACATGATACTCCAGATGGGGCCTAATCTGTGTTTTATTAAAAAAAACAGAATATGTTGGAAAGGATTGGAGCAGCAGATTGATCTGAAGTGGTGTGAGAAAGAACCACTGTCTTTGTTACAAGTTCATGAACTGGCAGCAGAACAGGAGATCATGTTTACAAAGGCATGGATGAACATGGGAGAGAAGGATTGAAGAGTGGGAAATCTGTTAAAGTGTAGAAGCTGATGTCAAAGATGGCATTCAAAATCAGTGAATGTTAAATCCATGACAGATCAAATAGTGTCCTGGTCAAACTGATGATGTCACTAGGTCATCAGCTGATGGCCATGGTGAAGACTGGTTATTTGATATGAGTAGACCATGGTCAGCGGCAGTGTATAATGGCATAAGCTTGATCTGACAGCACCAACACACTCAGGATTAGTGCACAACAAAGAGCAAGAAAGAATTGAACAGGAAATACACAAAGTAAATAAGGAGCATTAGTTCAGCAAGTACACATTTGACATGTGGGAGTCATTGGAATATTAACTGGTCAGTGTTGAGAACTGACATGTTCCAGTAAGGAGGAAGGACAGGGATGGCAAGGAAATGCAAACTAGGATGCAAACAGAGGTTGTGCCTTTCATCAAGATGTATAAAGCCACATATGTATGGTTTAAACAGCTGAAATTGGGTTACGCACATAAATGTCTAGACGGCTGTGACCAGTCATGTTCCACATTTAAATACATTACAGACCTCTACTGTCTGTGACTGATAATTGAATTGGACGAAAACATGGTGGGTGGATTAATAAATTCACAGTTGATTCAAAGATTAGAGGGATTGTGGGGAGTGTCAATGATTGCCAAAAGATACAGATTAGTTGCAGTCATGTACAGAAACAATAAAGATAGATTTTCATCCAGATAACTTGCAATTTGAAAGATCAAATGTGAAAGGACAGTACGCAGTTAATGGCAGGATCCTTAACAGAGATGATATACAGGGGATCGTGAGCTGTAAATCAAAAGCTCCCTTCATAGTTTGATAGGCTAGTAACAAAGCGAAATGGCATGTTTGCCTTCTCAGTCGAGCATTGAGTTCAAGAAACGGGATGTTACAGCTTTATAAATATTCAGCTGAGCTGCACCTTGAGTATTATATTAAGTTCTGATCACCCCATCATAGGAAGGGTTTGGGTTTGGATAAGGTGCAGAAGAGGCTCACGCAGATATTCCCTGGATTGCAGCCATGTAAAATAAAGAGAGTTTGGGCAAGCTTGGGATTTGTTCACTGGAAAGATGGAGTTTGTAAGATTATGAGAGGCATAATCTCAAGAATCGCAGGTGCTGAAGAGTCAGTATTTGGTGTGAGATAGAACACGTAATTTGGTGATCCCACAATAAGTCATTCATCTCTAATAAAATTAAGGACGTGATTGGTGAATTCAGGAAGGTGAGGGAGAGTGAATATGCAACAGTCTGCACTGGAGGATTGGCAGATGGGACAGTAAACAGCTTTAAATTTTAGGGCATTTATATAACAGGGGAAAAAAGGCATTTTATTATCCTGACATTCTCAGTGAATCTGTTATCTTATTCCTTGGTCTAATGCATAATCCTCATGTGTATTTCCCTCCCCATAGTAAACATTGTGACGATTGTGATTTTATCCCGGGGAAAGTGCGGACTCTCCAAAGCTGTCACTCACTACCTGGTTGCCATGGCAGCGGCAGACCTTCTGGTCGTTTTTCTCGACCTGATTTTGAGGCAGATTCCGGTTGTTTATAAGAAGTACTTCAATTTCCTGTTTTCGCTGCGCATGTGTAACATCCGGACCGCCATGATTTACGCAACCACCGACTGTTCAGTTTGGTTTACCGTCGCTTTCACAGTTGATCGATGTGTGGCCATTTGTTACCAGAGGCTGAAGACTAAATACTGTACTGAGAGAATAGCGACAGTGATCCTAGGGACAGTGACCGCTGTGAGCTGTTCAAAGAATATTTTCTGGTATTTTATTCTCACAGGTGTGCATTTTATTGATGAAAACCCCAGATTTTGCGGGACAAGAAATGGTGTTGTGGGCTCTCCAGTCTGGGGAACAGTTGCTATCCTCCATTACCTGCTCACCCCTATAGTTCCGTTTGTCTTGGTTCTGCTACTCAACGCAGTGACCATCAGACACGTTCTGGTGGCCAGCAGAGCCCGCAAGAGACTGCGAGCTCCCGGAACCGGGGAAACCCCCAGAGACCCAGAAATGGAGAGCCGCAGAAAATCCCTCATCCTATTGCTGGCAATTTCGGGGAACTTCATTTCACTATGGACATTGTTTACAGTAAATTATATATGGGTCCGACTGTATTACCTGGTGCGAGGGACAGAATTTCCACCTTCTTCAATGCAGGAGGTGGCCTACATGCTGCAGCTCCTTAGCTGCTGCACGAATACAGCTCTTTACGCTGTGACCCAGACGCTCTTTAGAGAGCAGCTGAAAGATATTGTGAAATATCCTCTCACTCTCATTAGAAAGCACACCCATTTCCGACGAGGGCCAAACAATCCATTGCCTGGTTCTGCCTAACGTGCCTGGTTTTCCCTCACCCATCTCTCCTTTAACACGCTCTCTGTTCCACTCATACTTGGCATGGTCCATGTCACACGCTGTTCCTACAGTTCATGACCCTTATCGACCAGATTCAGAGTGGATAATGTGCCGGGCTGCTTATCATCTTGTTTGTGAATCATTTGTTTCAATTTAAACGCAATCTTTTCACAGCTAACTGATGGATACTTGTACCCCTCTGTCTTACACAAGGCTAACAATTATTGTAGATTAATAAAGGAATTTAGAATTGAAGAACCACAAAATTCCTCCAGTTAATTCAACAAGTCCTTCTTTCCAAAGCAAAAGTTGTTGAAGGATGACTTGAGGGAGGGATATCAATTATCAAAGGCATAGTTATGTTCCATAGTCTTTTTTTATGGTTGGGTCCGAGCCAAGTGGAGGAAGGTGAGGGGGAAGAATTTAAAAGGGGATTGGAGGGGTATCAGCTGACCATTAAGAATGGAACCAAGGAGAAAAAGCACATCGCTGTGAGGATAGTTACGTGACACCACAACATTTACAAAAGAAGAACACATGAATCGGTTAAGCTTCAAAGGCTACTGTCCAAGTGCTGGTACGTGGTAATAGGATAGATAAGTGTTTGATGGTCATCATAGATATTGGGTGGGGAGGGGGAGGGTGTTGCAGAGACATTGAGTGACACAGCATGGTAAAAGGCCCCATGATAAGATGGTCCAACTGACTTCCTTTAGTGTTGTATGCTGGAAATAAAGAGTGTGAGTATGCAGGTATATCCTATCAAACAATTAACAGGTGTCGTGCACACATTATACGGTACTTTCTCTGGTTTGAGAACTTTATTGTACTTTATTGATTATTTCATCTATCATCCTTGCCGTCTCAATAGGATTGGAGTGCTTTGCAAAATGGAGTCTTATAAAACCTTTATCAGTTGTGAACAAAATAATCAATGCACACAAAATTTTGGTGGAACGCAGCAAGCCAGGCAGCATCAATATAGAAGAAGTACAGTCGACGAAATGTCTTGGCCAAAAACGTCGACTTTACTTCTTCCTATAGATGCTGCCTGGCTTGCTGCTTTCCACCAGCAGTTTTGTGTGTGTTGCTTGAATTTCCAGCATTTGCAGACTTCCTCATGTTTGCATGAACAAAATCAGATTTTGTTTCTACCATTAATTTGATTTTTACTAATACTACTCTATTATAAACTGTTCAAGCCTCAATAAATTATATTTGTAGAGGTAAATCATTCTTCAACCTTTTCTATTCCGTGCCTCCTTCTGATCAATCTGTTGCAGGAAGCATACCATGTTTCCATTCAAACTGAATGTGCTAATCTTTCAATTTCCAAAAACACATCAACTTAGCTCGATTGTTACCACAACAATTTAGCGGTTTCATTTTGGTCAAAATTAAAACAATTGTCATGGTTCTATACCCTCACTGTCTTGTACTGTGTATTTCAAGTACATCTGATCTTTAGGGACCAAACACCAGAATGTATTTATTACTCAGTATTATCTGTCCTGGTATATTAGGCAGCATGGTATCATAATATTTAGCATAATGCTTTACAGTGCCAGTAAATTGGGTTCAATTTCCATCACTGTAAGTACATTCTCCCACTGATTGCATGGGTTTCCTTTGGGTGCTCATCATTCTTCCAAAGTTCCAAAGATGGAGGGTTAGAGTTCGAGAGTTCTGAGCGTATTATTTTGGCCTGGGATACCTCAAGCACATCCTTGGACTCTGTTGGTAATTGATGCAAATAACACACACTGTATTCCTTGATATTTCATAGTGCATTTGAGAAATAAGTAAACCTCTGATGAAAAATCAAACTAGTTCAATAGTTATATTTAATATCAGAGAATGTATGCAATATACAACCTGAAATTCTTGTTTTTCACTAACATCCATGCAAACAGAAGATTGCCCCAGAGAATGGGTGACAGTAAAAGTGTTAGAACCCCAATGTCCCCCACATGCACAAACAGCAGTAAAGCATTGACCATTCCCCTCCCTCAACTACTTCAACAGAAAATCATCAAAACCCTCCATCCACCAGACAAGTAAAAGCAAAGCCCTGAAGAAACATGATTATCTGCAGTAAAAACAAAAACTCATTGTTCTGTCAATTTGACATACTGCGGGCTCTCTCTCTCCTTCATAAAGGGACAGAGAGGTGTCACTTGTCTGTGAGGTGTTAATTCACTTCAATTAGGTTTGCTAATCTGATTTATATTGACAGTTTAAGAAATGTTCTCGATCTAGTTGGGTGATCCGTTATGAACTAATATATTGTGTATTGCTCCAGAGACTAACGGAGGTTGGCGGGCTAGGTCTTCACACTTTGGAACTTAAGAGACTAAGGGCCGACCTTATAGATGTAATTAAAATTATGAGATAGATAAGGTGGATTGCAACAGTATTTTCCCCATGGTAGCTGAGTCCAAAAAGGAGCATCGATTTAGGATGCGAGGGAAATTGTTCTGAAAGACCCTCAGGGGGCAACATTCTTGTATAGAGGGTAGTGATTAAATGAAACGTTCTGCCAGAGGAAGTGGGTGAAGCATAGTTAATAGCATTATTCAGTGCCTGGAGGGAAATGTGCTGAACACAGGCTATTGGGACTGAGGTGACGGACAATATGGTGAGCATGGACTCATTTGGCAAAAGGGCCTGTACCAATGCTGTATTGCTCTCTGCTTCCATTATGACAATTCAATGGTTTGCTTCAGTGGACACTTAATTCTACTGTTTTGCTCTCAAATGAACTATACAAACAAAATATTCATTTTGTCATTTAACACTGGCCAAATGCTTTATTTTATGCACGAAAGCAAATGGCCTTTGGCATTTTGTTTTCTCTTCTTTAACTCTTAGAAGCATGATACATTCTAGAGTACTTACCAACTTTATTCTCTACAGGTAATTGATATAAATTAAAAGATTCGAAGTAGATTTATTATTTAATTTTGTATGTAGTATACAGCCCCGAGATTCATCTTCCCACAAACTGCCATGAGACAAAAAGCATGGAACCCATTCAAAGAAAAATATCAAACACCAATGTGCAAAATACTGATCAAATCTCACAAACATCAAAAAAGTGAAAAACACAAAATACAGAATATAAAGTAATTGATCCGAACATATTCTGTTCAATTCAATCCAGTGCCATATCTCTGAATATCTATGACTATCTGTGGCATTCAAGTCTGGCAACCTAGGCCTTCACCAGTAAACCAGGTATGAATTGCAGAGGGCTATTTCAATGGTGAAGGATCAATACTTAATGAGGTTGGAGGCAATATCAGATGCACAGCAGCTCTGGCAGGGTCTTTAAGACATTACATCCTCCAAAGCGAAATGCAATAGTATGAACCGCAGTGATCATTCACTACCAGATGAACTCAACGCCTTCTATGCATGCTTTGAAAGGGAGAACACAACTACAGCTGTGAAGATCCCTGCTGCACCTGATGACCTGTGATCTCAGTCTCAGAAGCCGATGTTTGACTGTCTATAAAGAGAGCGAACCCTAATAAGGGGGAAGGTCCCAATGGTGTACCTGATAAGGCTCTGAAAATGTCTGCTGACCAACTAACAGAATTATTCAAGGAAATTTTGAACCTCTCAATGCTATGGGCAAAAGTTACCACTTACTTCAAAAAGCCAACAATTATATCAGTGCCTAAGAAAAATAATGTGGTCTGCCTTAATGACTTCACTCGATAGTACTCACATTTACAGTGATGAAATGCTTTGAGAGGTTGGTTATGGCTGGACTGAACTCCTGCCTCAGTAGGTCATTGCAATTTGCCTATCGATACAATAGGTCAGTGGCAGATGCAATCTCAATGGCTCTCGACAAAGCTTTAGACCACGTAGACAACACAAACACCTGCATGAGAATGCTGTTTATTGACTACAGCTCAGAATTTAATACCATAATTCCCTCAACCCTGACTGAGAAGTTACAGAACCTGAGCCTCTGTACCTCCCTCTGCAAGTGGATCCTTGACTTCCTAACCAGAAGACTACAGTCTGTGCATATTGCTGATAATATATTCTCCTCACTGAAGATCAACACTGGCACACCTCAGGGGTGTGTGCTGAGCCCACTGCTCTACTCTCTGTATACACATGACTGTATGGCTAGGCATAGCTCAAATGCCATCTACAAATTTCTTGACAATACAACCATTGTTGGGGGAATATCAGGTGGTGTGGAGAGGATATACACGAGTGTGATATGCCAAACTAGTGGAATGGTGCCGTAGAAACAACCTGGCGCTCAGTATCAGTAAGATGCAAGAGCTGATTGTGGACTTCAGGAAAGGTAAGACGAAGGAACACATACCAATCATCATCGAGGGATCAAAAGTGGAGAGAGTGTGATGCTTCAAGTTCCTCAGTGCCAAGATCTCTGAGAATCTAATCTGGTCCCAACATATCGATGTAGTCATAAAGAGATTGGCTATACTTTATTAGCAGTTTGAAGACAATTGGCATGTCAACAAATACACACAAACACTTCTATATTTGTCCGGTGGAGAGTATTCTGACAGGCTGCATGACTGTCCGCTATGGAGATGCTACTGCGCAGAACACTCACAGATCAGTCACTGAATGTAAGCAGGCAGTGAAGAAAGCTAATGCCATGTTGACCTTCATAACAAGGGGAGTTGAGTATTGGAGCAGAGTTCCTTCTGCAGTTGTACAGGGCACTGATGAGACTACACCTGGAGTATTGTGTTCAGTTTTGGTCTCCAGTTTTGAAAAAGGACACCTTGCTATTGAGGGCGAGCAGAGTAGGGTCAGGAGGTTAATTCCCGGGATGGCGGGACTGTCATATGTTGAAAGATTGGAGCGACTGGGCTTGTGTACACTGTAATTTAGAAGGATGAGACGGAATCTGTTTGAAGCATATAAGAATATAAAGGGATTGGACATGCTAGAGTCAGTAAACATGTTCCCGATGTTGGGGGAGTCCAGAAACAGAGGCCACAGTTTAGGAATAAGGGGTAGACCATTTAGAACGGAGTTGAGGAATAATTTTTTTCACCCAGAGAGTTGTGGGTTTATGGAATGCTCTGCCTCAGAAGGCAGTGGAGGCCAATTCTCTGGATGCTCTTAAGAAAGAGTTAGACAGAACTCGTAAAGATATCGGAGTCAAGAGATATGGGGAGAAGGCAGGGACATGGTACTGAGTGCGGATGATCACCAAAGATCACATTGAATGGCCTACTCCTGAACCTAATGTCTATTAACCTGCAAAAGGTTGTAAATATAGTCAGCTCCATTTTGAGCACTAACCTACAAAGTACTGAGGACATCTTTAGAGAGCAGTGCCTTAGAAAGACAGCATTCTTTATTAAGGACTTCCAGCCCTGGGCATGCCCTTTTCTCACTGTTACCATCAGTAGGAGCTACAGAAGCCTGAAGGCACGCACTCAGTGATTCAGGAACAGCTTCTTCCCCACTGCCATCCGATTCCTAAATGGACTTTGAAACTTTGAACACTACCTCACTTTTTTTAATGTGCTGTATTTCTGGTTTTGCACATTTAAAAAAATCTATTCAATATAAGTAATTGATTTACTAGTTTATTTTTTATTCGGTTTTATTTTATTTATTATTTTTTTTCTCTCTCTCTGGTAGATCACGTATGGCATTGAACTTCTGCTAAGTCAACAAATTTCACGTCACATGCCGGTGATAATAAACCTGATTGTGATTTGCAAATTAACAAACCACATCAACTAAACCTTGCCCAAGACGCAGGACTCCAGCAGCATCAAGCAAGAGGGAGAAAACGTCCGTTCATGTGCCGTCACCTTGCACTCTTGTCCTCATTGATTTCAATCTTCCTCCATACCTACCATTGACAATACCCTACGTGCGACATGACTAGTGCATTATAAAGCCTCACAGTTATCTCCCTTGCTTTTATATTCTGTTGCCCTTGAAGTAAATTTCAACATTGCATTTTCTTTATTTACCTCAGACTCAACCCGTAAATTAATATTCTGGAAGTCTTGCATGAGGACTCCTAAGTCCCTCAGTGCCTCTGATGATGGAACCTTATCACGATTTAGATAATGTTGGATTTTACAAGCTTTTAATTATCTAACTGACTTCCTAATCATCTAACCCACTCACTTTGGCTACCTTATATACCCTTTCCTTAGCTTTTATGAAGACCTTAACTTCCCTTGAGAGCAATAGTTGCCCACCTCTGCCATTTGAGAGCAGCTTCTTCTGTAGGACATGTCTATCCTGTGCCTTGTGAACAATTCCCAGAAACTTCAGCCAAGTCTGCTCTGCTGCAATACCCACCAGTATACTCCTCCAATCCACCTGGGAATTGCCTTACTCATGCGTCTGAAATTCTCTTTATTCCATTGTGATTCTTATACATTTGACTGAAGCTACTCCCTCTCTAATTGTAATATGAATCCAATCATATTATGATCATTAACTCCTAAGGGTTCCTTTTCATTACACTCCCTAATAAGATCTGGGTTATTGCACAACATCCAATCTAAGCTAGCCTTTCCTCAAGTAGAGTCAAGTGCAAGCTACTGAAAAAATGCCACCTATATACAACAAATTTCCTCTCACAGTTGGACACCAACCTGATTTTTCCAATCCCCTTGCATATTGAAGTCCCCCATTACAATAGTGACATTACCCTTATTACATGCCTTTTCCAGTTCCCTTTGCAATCTCAACTCTACATCCTGGCTACTATTTGGAGGCCTATATATGATCAGAAAATGTTTTTGTTTTCTACCCTTGCAGTTTCTAAACTCCACACACAACGATTCAATATTCTCTGACCCTATGTTACCTCTTTCTAAGGATGTAATTCCATCTCTTACCAACAGAACCATACCACTGCCTATGTCTCCTTGCCAGTCCTTTTGATACAAAGTATGTCTTTGATGTTAAAGTCAACCATGACTCAGTGATGCCCACAACACCATACCGACCAATCTCTAAATGCACCATGAGGTCGCCCACCTTATTCCAGATGGAATGCACTTTTAAATACAACACCTTCAGTCCTGTATTCTTCATCCTTTTAGAAGTTTTTTTTTCTCTGTACTGCAAGCATTGACTACTCAAGGATCTCACGCTCAAAGTTGATGACTTGGAATCTGACTTTCAAGCACTGTGGTCCATTAGGGAATGGGTTAGTCACCTGGATACTCTGTTTCAGGATGTAGTCACACCCATTAGAGTAACTGCCACAAACTTGGTGTGTGGTCAGGGACAAGACGGTTTCATTGTGAGTAGTGCGATCCAAGAGACAGTACTGGAGGATCCTCAGTCCTTGAGCTGGACCAACAGGTCTGGGATACGTGCTCCCTCTGTGGATGTGAGAGAGGGCTGTAGGAAGGATGAGCAACCTAACTGTGGCACTGTAGTTCAGGGAGCCATTCAAGAGGAGGGAAGGAAATGCGGTGGCAATTGAGGAGAGTATAGTCAGCAGAATGGACCAGACTTCTCTGTCACGAGCATAAAGTGTCCTGAGGGCTGTGTTTCCTGCCAGGTGTCAGGGATCAGGACACCTTATCTCACCTGCAGAGGAATTCGGAGTGGAAGGGTAATGATACAGTTGGCATGGTCCATGTGGGTACAAATGACATAGGAAGAACGTGGAAAGAGGTTCTGCTGAAGGAAGTTGAGCAGTTAGGGACTAAATTAAAAAGCAGAAACAAAAAGGTGGTAATTTCTGGGTTACTACACGAGCCACGTGCAAATTTGCATAGGGTCAAGAAGATTAAAGAGTTAAATGTGTGGCTCAAGGATTGGTGATTGGGGAAGGCGGGAGTTGTACCAATGGGACAGGCTCGACCTGAACCATGATGGGACCGGGATCCTAGTGAATTGCATAACTTGGACTGTGAATAGTGCTTTTACAAATTGGAAACGTATGGATAAAGTAAAAATAAAAGTGGATAAAGAAAAAGAAAAGTTTAGAAGGAGAAAAGTAAGAGTGGAATGATGAAAAGTGAAGTGCATAAGAGTAAAAGATTATAACAGTTTAAAAGCACTGTGAGTGTAAGGACACTATTTGAATGTCTGTGCTATTCAAAACAAGGTCA
The DNA here is from genome assembly GCF_048418815.1 of Hemitrygon akajei. Classification (NCBI taxonomy): domain Eukaryota; kingdom Metazoa; phylum Chordata; class Chondrichthyes; order Myliobatiformes; family Dasyatidae; genus Hemitrygon; species Hemitrygon akajei. The sequence continues at coordinate 119,458,647 of NC_133133.1, read as the reverse complement.
GTGAACTTCTGGCACAAATCAGTACATAGGGGTATCTCACAAGACTAAATCATTCATTATTTCCAACTTGATTTTCTCTTGCGTCACCACATCATAATACTCTCCGAATATAGTGAGTTGCAGTTTCTTTTTATAACTTCCTGTGTGGAAATTTGTTGAAGGTCCTCCTAAAGTGTATTTGGTCATAGCCACTGTTTCACCCTTACATGTGCTGCAAGCTACAGCATGGAAACACCAGAATCAGTTGTTTATAGTAGCTCAGTTTCATAAACCTCTGTTGAATCAACCCAAATCCACTTTTGTCACCATAATTTACTGTTACAGATTCTTTCACAACAGAATCTACTTTTCCCAATTAGCGAAGCCAGTCAAGCTTGACTGAGTTTCACTGGCTTCGCTCTCTGATATTGCATTGTGTTGAGATATTTGCAGTCTATTTAGTTATTTTATTAATGAGATACCGTGTGAACATATGTACAGATATCTGATTTCTATGTACTGGGAACCATTTAGATACAATAGAGTTTTGATTATCAAGCCTTGATATCATCAGTCCTGCTGACTGTGGCCGAATGCTTAACCTTCTGGATAGAAAGGCTGACATTCATTGGCCCTGCTGACTGCTTTCTGCTCCTGTTGCGAAAGCCTTCTAGACAGAAAGGGATTCACCTACTTGTTCATTAGCTGCAATTAAAATCAGTTTCCATGGAGCTGGATTGTATCACTGATGTGTCTCTCTCCTGTGTTGATGTGGGTTACTCTAACCAGTAGAGTGGAAGAGGAATGGGATCCATCCAAATATGGGGAAAAATGTGTGGAATATTCCAGGAATGGGGAGAAAGGTATTCTGGGCAGATCACTATATATTTGCAGATGCAGACTGGCTAACTCTGGATGAGCAGATCTACTATGCACTTGTGATAATTCAACAAATTTACCTTCCCATCTTTGCTATTGTTGCTGTTCCTGGTGAGTCTCTCAATTCATTGACTAATTCCAAGATGGGATTAAATGCCTCAGTCTTGCTGAGGGGTATTCCCCCTTCTTACTTAGTGTTGCAAGTGCTAATTAAGAAAACCCTTGTGGTTCTTGTAATTTACTTATTCACCACTGCTACATTGGATGTGGGTGTTTCAATAAAGTCACCATTTCCATTATCACAACGGTAATTTTTATTGTATTTTAGTTACTGTCTTTTCAATATTTGGAAGCTTGTGGACTATTTTCAGGTTATAAACATTTAAATTTCAGCTCACTCACTCTACTTCGCAATGAATTCAAAAATAGAATATGGAAACAAATAGCAGAGAAACAGGTCCCATGGCCTACTATATTGTGCCAAACTAATTAAACTAGAAAGTAAACGTCTAACCAAACTAATCCCCTCTGTCTACACAAGATCCATATCCACCTAATCTCGTACATTCATGCGTCTATCTAATAGTTTCTGTAAATGCCTCTGTTCTTCCCTATTTGTTTCCACTGTCACACATAGCATTGCATTCCAGGCATCCACCACTCTTTGTAAAAAAAAAAATGCCTACCCATCTCCTTTAAGCTAACTCCCTCATCTCATTTGCATGCCCTTAAGTTTCCGATATTTTGTGCCTGGAAGAACGATGCACATTATCTACTCTATCTATGCCTCTTATAATCTATTAAATTTATATTAGATCTCCCTTTGGCCTCAAGCACTCTAAAGAAAACAACCCAGGTCTGCACATCTATTTCGTAATGGTGTCAGCCGTTTAGTCCAGACAACATCCTGGTAAGCCCCTTCTGCACCATTCCACATGATTCCTGTTATGGCGTGACCAGAACTGAACTCAGTACTCCAAATGGGATGGAATCAGAGTTTTATGATATCAAGCCCCAAATGTTGGAAAGAATTGGACCTGCAGATTTGTCTGCAACAGTGTGGGAAAGAAGAACTTTCTTGGTTACGGGTTCATTAACTGGTATCAGAACAGGTAGTTCATATTTACAAATGTATAGATGAATATGGGAGAGAAGGATTGAAGAAAGAACAATTTGCTGAAGTTTACAAGGTGGAGTCAAAGATGGCATTAAAATCAGTGAATGTTAAGGACATGACAGGACAAATGGTGACCTGGTCTAATGGATGATGAGTTTGATAGGACTAGCATCAGAATCTGACGACGGAGATCATAGTGACGAGAGTTATTTAATTCAGGGGGACAGAGATACCATGTCAAGTTTGTCTACTAAACAGTCAAAGTAAATTTTTTATCAACGAATGTGGATATCACCAGATACAAATTATCTTGCAGTAATTTATAGGAATGTAAAGAAATACAACAGTAGAAACACTATATTTCAACAAGAACGCAACATAGTAAAGGGGAAAAAACACATTTGAAGTAAAAAAAAAATAATACTGAGAATCAGTCAACACGAGTGAATCTGCAGATGCTGGAAATAAATAAAAAACACGAAATGCTGGCAGAACTCAGCAGGCCAGGGAGCATCGATGGGAGGAGTTAATAACGACGTTTCGGGACGAAACCCTTCATCAGGAGGGAGAATGAGTTGTGGAGTCCGTGAAAGTGAGTCTGTAGATAGTATGGTTGCTGCCTTCTTATGGCAACGCTCAGCTCATTGTAAGTATGCTCAATGGTGTGAATGACTTTGCCTGTGATGGACTGGTCAGTATTCACCACTTTCTGTAGATAGAACAGCAGCGATCGTTACACTTCTGTCACATTCACATCACTTACACTGTAAAGAGAAGGAACACAATGATGACACGGCCATAGTGGGGTGTGTCAGGAATGGACAGGAGTAGGAGTATAGGAAACTGATACAGGACTTTGAGATATGGTGCAACTCAAACTACCTGCGTCTCAATATCACCAAGACCAAGGAGATGGTGGTGGATTTTAGGAGATCTAGGCCTCATATGGAGCCAGTGATCATTAATGGAGAATGTGTGGAGCAGGTTAAGACCTACAAGTATCTGGGAGTACAGTTAGACGAGAAGCTAGACTGGACTGCCAACACAGATGCCTTGTGTAGGAAGGCACAGAGTCGACTGTACTTCCTTAGAAGGTTGGCGTCATTCAATGTCTGTAGTGAGATGCTGAAGATGTTCTATAGGTCAGTTGTGGAGAGCGCCCTCTTCTTTGTGGTGGCGTGTTGTGGAGGAAGCATTAAGAAGAGGGATGCCTCACGTCTTAATAAGCTGGTAAGGAAGGCGGGCTCTGTCGTGGGCAAAGTACTCGAGAGTTTAACATCGGTAGCTGAGCGAAGGGCGCTGAGTAGGCTACGGTCAATTATGGAAAACTCTGAACATCCTCTACATAGCACCATCCAGAGACAGAGAAGCAGTTTCAGCGACAGGTTACTATCGATGCAATGCTCCTCAGACAGGATGAAGAGGTCAATACTCCCCAATGCCATTAGGCTTTACAATTCTACCGCCAGGACTTAAGAACTTTTTAAAAGCTATTATTAATGCTTTTTGAGATAGTGATTTAGATGCATATCATATTTTTTACTGAGTTAAGTGTTGTATGTAATTAGTTTTTGCTACAACAAGTGTATGGGACATTGGAAAAAAAGTTGAATTTCCCCATGGGGATGAATAAAGTATCTATCTATCTATCTATCTATCTATCTATCTATCTATCTATCTATCTATCTATCTATCTATCTATCTATCTATCTATCTATCTATCTATCTATCTATCTAATCAGTGGAAATGGGATATAAGTCCAAGGGTCACCATGCAATGGAACATGGCAGACACACCCACACCAGGCAATTATCAAGAGATGAGAATTGAGCTTTTTCACCCGCATTGCTACGTTCATTCTGTAACCGTTGGGACCTAGAAATGGGGCTGTCATCCCCACGCTAGTACGAGAGCAATAGACTGGAGCAGAAACTGGATTGATCTCCTTATACTAATCAGGGACACTGGAGTAAATGCCAAGGTGCCTGGAATGATATCCAATGAAATTCAGAGTCTTTGAGAAACAATCAGGAGCAGGAATTTGAATTGATTGCACCAACCCAATCAGGGTTAGTGAATAATAACTAATAGAAAGATCCTGCGTGATTCTGTCATCACAACCCAAGGTCACTAGGGATTGACCTGTAGCAGGAATATGGTAATTTCCCTAACATTTACCTCAGGTTTGAAACCCGCTTATGGTCACTGGGTCATTAGCTAATGATCAGGGTGTAGATTGGTTATTTCATTGGAGTATTCCAATGTCACTGGCAACATATAATGGCATAAGATTGATCTGACAACATCACACACACTCTGGTTTAGTGCACAGCAAAGAACAGGAAGGATTTCGGTTGATTTACCCTCCAAGATCTATACAGACCGCCTCCCCACCCCCCCCCCCCCCCCCAGTGACCCAGGATCTCTGGATAAAGGTCAAAAGATGAAGCAGACTTTTTTTTCTCCTCATTTCCATAGCCTGTTAAATAATCAGGAACACATAACTGGACCAAGTCCCTCACATTTGCCCAAGGTCTTTATATGATCCTCAAGAGCTGGAACAGGTACTCCTACTTTGACACCACCGGAGGGTACTTATGCGTGTTTGTCTGTGGCATCCTATGCTGTTTGCCTCGTTGCTATTTATAACCGCAGTTACACTATTATAATGCCCTGGTTCATACCTTTACTGTCATGCTATGGGTATTTCATTTAGCATCTCTGTGAGAGCAGTCTCTGCGTTCAGTCTGTTTGGGTTATTGTTGAAGATAAGGGATGATGCGGAATGTGTGCCATCGGCCATCAAATTAGGGGGAAGTTTTCTTGGTCAGGGACAATAAGGTTGGTCTTATTTTTTTTTTCAGCGGGAATTGAAGACAGAAGACGCTGGGGGAGAACCGGTCACAGGTTGCGACCCGGTTGGAGACCCGTTTGTTCGAGATGGATTCCGAACGACGTTCGGAAAGTGGTGTGTGCTTTCACGCTAACCGAGGGCTCAAAGTGTGAATGACGTAGAAGTTTTAAATGAGTTCCAACTTATGCATATTTGACGTTTAAATTAGAATGGGTCCTTTTCTTTTTGATTTTCTATACTAACCGTTAAGTTTCATAAATATAATTATTTAATTGTATGCATTGTACTGTCCATTATTTCATGGCACCAATTTGTAATAGGGTAGCCAATCACACAGGATCCACACATACCGGACTTTGGGGCGAATGAACCGTCTCAATCTCACTGGCGGGACCGGAGAGTGTTTCCCCCCAGACTTACGCAGCTGAGGAAACCAGATGGTTTCACTACTAAATGTTCTGACTGAATCTGGTGTTATCTTATTCTCTGGCCTCATGCGTAATCCTCTTATTTAATTTCCTCCACATAGTGAACATTGTGATGATTGCGATTCTATTCCGGGGGAAGTGCGGACTCTCGAATGTTATCACACACTACCTGGTTGCCATGATAGCGGCTGATCTACTGGTCAATTTTCTCAACCTAATTTTGCAGCAGATTCCGGTTGTTTATTCATAGTTTCCCCCCGATTTCTGAAAGTGGAGGTGTTCCAATGAAACATTTCGAAAGCTGAAATGGCGTAAATGAAGAAGCAATTACCAATAACATATAAGGGAAAAATTTGAGCGTTCCTAGACCCAATAAATAACCTATCAAATTATACTGAATAACACATAAAACCTGAAATAACACGAACATGTAGTAAAAGCAGCAATTACATGATAAATACACAGCTACTATAAAGTGGAAATAATGTATGTACATATAACCATATAACAATTAAAGCACAGAAACAGGCCATCTCGGCCCTTCCAGTCCATACAGAACGCTTACTCTCACATAGCCCCACCGACCTGCACTCAGCCCATAACCCTTCATTCCTTTCCTATCCATATACCTATCCAATTTTACTTTAAATGACAATATCGAACCTACCTCTACCACTTCCACTAGAAACTCGTTCCACATAGCTACCACTCTCTGAGTAAAGTTGTCCCCCCTCATTTTACCCCTAAACTTTTGCCCCCTCTCAACTCATGTCCTCTTTTTTAAATCTCCCCTACTCTCAATGGAAAAAGCCTATCCAAATCAACTCTATCTATCCCCCTCATAATTTTAAATACCCCTATCAAGTCCCCCCTCAACCATCTATGCTCCAAAGAATAAAGACCTAACTTGTTCAACCTTTCTCTGTAACTTAGGTGCTGAAACCCAGGTAACATTCTAGCAACTCCTCTTTGTACTCGATTTTGTTGACATCCTCTCCTATAATTAGCTGACCAGAACTGTACACAATACTCAAAATTTGGCCTTACCGATGCCTTGTATAATTTTAACATTACATCCCAACTCCTATACTCAATGTTCTGATTTATAAAGGCCAACATATCAAAAGCTTTCTTCACCACCCTATCCACATGAGGTTCCATCTTCAGGGAAATATGCACCATTATCCCTAGATCACTCTGTTCTATTGCATTCTTCAATGCCCTACCGCTTACCATGTATGTCCTATTTTGATTATTCCTACTAAAATTTACCTCACACTTATCAGCATTAAACTCCATCTGCCATCTTTCAGCCCACACTTCTAACTGGCCTAAATCTCTCTGTAAGCTTTGAAAACCTACTTCATTATCCACAACACCACCTACCTTAGTATCATCTTCATACTTACTAATCCAATTTAACACCCTATCATCCAGATCATTAATGTATCTGACAAACAACATCGGACCCAGTACAGATCCATGTGGCACAACACTAGTCACCGGCCTCCAACTTTACAAACAGTTATCCACCACTACTCTCTGGCATCTCCCATCCAGCCACTGTTGAATCCATTTTACTACTCCAATATTAATACCTGACGGTTGAACCTTCCTAACTAACCTTCCATGAGGAACCTTGTCAAAGGCCTTACTGAATTCCATATAGAGAACATCCACTGCTTTACCCTCGTCAACTTTCATCGCAACCTCTTCAAAAAATTCAATAAGATTTGTCAAACGTGACCTTCCACGCATAAATCCATTTTGATTGTTCCTAATCAGACCCTGTCTATCCAGAAAATTATATATACCATCTCTAAGAATACTTTCCATAAATTTACCCACTACTGACGTCAAACTTACAGGCCGATAATTGCTAGGTTTACTGTTAGAACCCTTTTTAAACAATGGAACCACATGAGCAATATGCCAATCCTCCGGCACCATCACCGTTTCTAATGACATTTGAAATATTTCTGACAGAACCCCTGCTATTTCTGCACTAACTTCCCCCAAGGTCCTAGGGAATATCCTATCAGGGCCCGGAGACTTATCCACTTTTATATATTTTTTAAAGCGCCAGTACTTCACCTTCTCTAATCATCATAGCTTCCATAACTACCCTACTTGTTTCCCTTACCTTACACAATTCAATATCCTTCTCCTTAGTGAATACCGAAGAAAAGAAATTGTTCAAAATCTCCCCCATCTCTTTTGGCTCCACACATAGCCACCCATTTTTATTCTCTAAGGGACCAATTTTATCCCTCACTATCCTTTTTCTATTAATATAACTGTAGAAACCCTTTGCATTTATTCTCACCTTACTTGCCAAAGCAACCTCGTATCTTCTCATAGTTTTTCTAATTTCATTCTTAAAATTCTTTTTGCATTCTTTATATTCCTCTAGCACCCCATTTACTCCATGCTGCCTATATTTATTGTAGATATCACACTTTTTCCGAAACAAATTTCAAATATCCCTTGAAAACCATGGCTCTCTCAAACTTTCAACATTTCCTTTCAACCTAACAGGAACATAAAGATTCTGCTCCTCAAAATTTCACCTTTAAATGACCTCCATTTTTTCTATTATACCCTTCTGATAAAACAAATTGTCCCAATCCACTCCTTCTAAATTCTTTCACATCTCCTCAAAGTTGACCTTTCTCCAATCAAAAATCTCAACCCTGGGTCCAATCCTATCCTTCTCCATAATTATATTGAAACTAATGGTATTGTGATCACTGGACCAGAAGTGCTCCCAAACACATACCTCCGTCACCTGCCCTATCTCATTCCGTAACAGGAGATCCAGCAGCGCCCCTTCTCTAGTTGGTATCTCTATGTATTACTGCAAAAAAAATCCTGCACACATTTTACAAACTCCAAACCATCCAGCCCTTTTACAGAACGGGCTTCCCACCCAGTTTATGTGTGGAAAACTAAAATCTCCCACAATCTGAAACTTGTGCTTAATACACATATCTGCTATCTTCTTACAAATTTGCTCATCCAATGCTTGCTCTCATTAGGTGGTCTATAATACACCCCTTTAAGTGTTACTACACCATTCCCATTCGTCAATTTCATCCAAATATCCTCCCTGGACGAGCCCTGTAATCTAACCTGCCAAAGCACTGCTGTAATATTTTCTCTGACAAGCAATGCAATACCTCCCCTTCTTGCCCCTCTGATTCAATCGCACCTGAAACAATGAAATCCAGGAATATTTAACTGCCAATCACACCCCTCCTGCAACCATGTTTCTCTAATAGCTACACCATCATATTTCCAGGTATCAATCCATGCTCTAAGCTCATCTACCTTTCTTACAATGTTCCTAGCATTAAAATAAATGCATTAAAAAAAATTATCCACCTCTTACTCTATGTTTATCCCTAACAGTGCAAACAATTCTACTATCATATTTTTCTTCCTTCTTCCCAAAATCTTCGGTCTGAGTGCTCCCCTTCTCTATCACCTGCTTATCCTCCCTCACACACAGTCTAAAATTTGTCTCTGTTTTTGAAATAACCTCCTCTTTCCTAGTCTCTTCAATTTGATTCCCACCCTGAACCATTCTAGTTTAAAGTCTTACCAGTAGCCTTAGCAAAACTCCCCACCAGGATATTGGTCCCTCTAGGATTCAAGTGCAACCCGTCCTTTTTGTACAGGGCACCCCTGCCCCAAAAGAGGTCCCAATGATCCAGAAACTTGAATCCCTATCCCTTGCTTGAATCTCTCCTCCACGCATTTATTCTCCACCTCATTCCATTCCTACTCTCACTGTTGCGTGGCACAAGCAATAATCCCGAGATTACTACCTTTGCGGTCCTTCTTCTCAACTCCCTTCCTAATTCCATGTATTCTACTATCAGGACCTCTTCCCTTTTCCTATCTATGTCATTGGTACCTATAGGTACCACGACCTCTGACTCCTCACCTCCCACTTCAGGATATCTTGGACGCGATCAGAAACATCGCAGACCAAGGCACCAGAAAGGCAAACTACCATACGGGTCTCTTGACTGCGTCCACAGAATCGCCTACCCGGCCCCTAACTATCGAGTCCTCTATTACTAATGCCTTCCTCTTCCTTTCCCTACCCTTCTGAGCTACAGGGTCGGACTCTGTGCCGGAGGCACGGCCAATGTTGCTTCCCCCAGGTAGCCTGTCCCCCCAACAGGACTCAAAAAGGAGTACTTATTGCCAAGGGGTACAGCCACTGGGGTACTCTCTATTACCTGACTCTTCCCCTTCCCCCGCTCAACGGTGACCCAGCTGACTGCCTCCCGTGGTCCCGGTGTGACCACCTGCCTGTAATTCCTCTCTATCAACTCCTCACTCTCCCTGACCAGACGATGGTCATCGAGCAGCAGCTGCAGTTTACTAACACGGTCTCTTAGGGACTGCAGCTCAGCGCACCTGGTGCAGATATGGACGGCCGGAAGGCTAGGAGACTCCAACACCTCCCACATCCGACACCGAGAACAACAAGCTGCCCTCACACTCATAATTCCCCCTTTCCTGAAATAACAGGAAAAATTGAAAACTCAACCTACCTTGCCTTGCCGGTTTCTGTCGAAGCCAATTGAGCCAAAGCCCTTAAGCCTTCACTCTGCTCCCGGCTCACTCCACTGCCTGCTGTATAAGGATGTGTTCCTTTTAAATCTTCGGTGCTTCACTGCCCTAAGTCACACACCTGCGCACTCCCAACTCTCTTAACCCCGATGAGAAGAAAAAAATCAAAATGGCTCCTGCAGCACTCCCGTTCTGATTCTCAGACTTCCTTCTTCAAATCTCCGAATGCACCATGAGTTCCTGCACTTTATTCCAAATGCAAAGTATATTTAAATACAACGTTTTCAGCCCTGTATTTTTCTTCCTTTTGAAAGTTACATCTGTGTGCAGCAAGTGTTGACTACTCGAGGAACTCAGGCTCAAAGCTGATGACCTGGAATCGGAACTTCAAACATTGAGGCACATCAGAGAGGGGGATAGTTAACGGGATTCTCTGTTTCAGGAGGTAGTCACACACATTAGATTAACTGCCTCAAATTTGGTCTGTGTTCAGGGACAAGATGGTGTGATTCCTAGTGAGAGAGCTGGAGGAGAGTCAATGCTTCAGGTTGTCCAACAGGTTTGAGATTCTTACTCACTGTCTGGGTGAGAGTGGGGGCTGTAGGAAGGATCTCTGTTGATCACTAACGGTGCAAACAACTTTACTATCTTCTTTTCCTTCCTTCTCCCATACATCAGTTCCTACACTCTGGTTTCCCCTCCCCCCGCCTTTATCTAGTTTAAATCCACTGGAGCCACTCTAGCAAACCTACCTTCAAGAATATTTGTCCCCCTCCAATTCAGATGTAAACCTTCCCGCCGGAATAGGTCCCACCTTCCCTGGAAAACTGCCCAATCATCGATAAATCTGTAGCTCCCCTCCGCCCCGCATCATGACTTCAGCCACGTGTTGAACTGCGCTATCCTGATATTTCTAAACCCACTTGCACATGACACTGCTATCCTGGAGGACCTATCCTTTATCTTGGTGCCTAACTCCCTGAACTCACCTTTCAGGACCTCCTCACTCTTCCTACCCACGTCATTGGTCCCTACACGGACCAAGATATCCGGCTGCTCACCCTCCCTCTTGAGAATACTGAGAACTCGATCCGAGATATCGCAGACCCTGGCACCAGGGAGGCAACAGAACATCTGGGATTCTCTATCTCTTCCACAGAACCTCTTACCTGACCCCCTAACTATCGAATCTACTTATCACTACTGCTCTGCTCTTTTCCCTCCTTCCCCTCTGAGCTGAGGGTCTAGTCTCAGTGCCAGAGACGCAATCACTGCAACTTGTCCCTGGTAGGTCGTCCCCACCAGCAGTATCAAAAACGGTATACTTATTATTGCTGGGAACGGCCACAGAGGTGCTCTGTTCATTCTGTCTAATCCCCTACCCTCTCCTGACAGTCACCCAGCTGCTTGGTTCCTGACTCATAGCGGTGACCATCTCCCTGTAATTCCTGTTTACTTCTGTCTCCGCCTCCCAAATGATCCGAAGTTCATCCAGCTCCAGTTCCTAACACGGTTTATCAGGAGTTGCAGCTGGATGCACCTTTTACAGGTGTAGTCATCAGAGACAATTGTGCTCAGACTGACTTCCCACATACTACAAACGGTGCACTCAACTGCCCTAACTGCTGCCTCCATTACCTACTCCTAAGGTAATTACATTAATTAAAGGAACTTACTTGGTCTTACCTGAATGGGAGCAGGTTCGCCCTCAGCCTCTGCTCGCCGAAACCTCTCTAGCCAATGTCTTCCTACTCTATCTCCCGTTACTCCGTCGCCCGCTCCGTTAATCTACTTGCTTTTTAAATTCTCCCGCTGCCTCACGGGCCGACTTTCACGCGCTTGCGCAGTCGTGCCCCATTCAAACTGTCGAAGAAATGAACAGTGTCGTTCCACTTTCTATAATCGGGAAGACAGTGACCACTCTGGAAGATCCGCGCGTTTTTTCTATCATATAGTTGTATGCAAGCACTCAAAACATCCTGCACCCTGCCCTAAAACTACGTGTCCTTTCAAAATTGAAGTCATACTTCTCTGCAATCATTGCAGCACTGTCAATCGTAGCGAAAATCTCACGCAGTTCAAAGCTATGGCGGTTCGCTGCAAAGCAAATGCTAAACAATATTTTCGCTTCTCTGCTTTTTTCATAAAAGCAAAAATTCTCTTCGGATTGCTTTCGTTTAGCGAAAAAAGGTACTAATGTAGGTCTTTCATAAAAGCGAAGTGGTTAAAGCAAATTTTCGAAGCCGGGGGGATACCTACTTCAGTTCTTGTTTTCGCTGCGCATGTGTAACATCTAGGAGGCTGTGATTTACCCAGCGACCGGCTGTTTGGTTTGGTTTGCCATCGCTTTCACTTTTGATCGATGTGTGGCCATTTGTTCCCAGAAGCTGAAAAATAAATACTGCAGCGAGGTAACGGAGGCAGTGGATCTGGGTACAATGGCCGCTGTGAGCTATACAGAGAATATTTTATGGAATTTTATGCCCACAGGTGTGCAGGCTATTGCTGATAACCCCAGATTGTGTTGCGCACGAAATGAAATTCTGGGCTCTCCAGACTGGGGAACAATTGCAATCCTTCATCACCTGCTCACCCCCGTGGTCCCGTTTGTCCTGGTTCTGCTGTTCAATGCAGTGACCATCAGACTCGTTTTATTGACCAGCAGAGCCCAGAAGAGACTCCGAGGTCCGGGAATTGGGGAAACTCCCAGAATCCCAGAGATGGAGAGCCGCAGGAAATCCCTTATCTTATTGCTGGCCATTTCAGGGAACATCATTTCATCATGGGCATTGCTCGCAGTGAATTTTATATGGGCTCGAGTAGGTTACGGTGTGGGGGACAGAAATTCTACCTCATTCATTGCAAGAGCTGGCCTAAATGCTGCAGCTTCATAGCTGCTGCACCAACGCAGCTCTTTACGCGATAACCCAGACGATTTTTAGGAAGCAGCTGAAAGATATTGTGAAATACCCTCTCTCTCTCGGTATAGGACGAACCCAGTATCTATGAGCGCCAAGCAATCAACTGTCCCTTTCTGCCTAACATGCGTGACTCTCCCGCAACTGGCGCCATTCCCCTCCCCTTCATCACGCGTTCCGTTCCACTAATACTTCGCCAGGTCCTTGTCATCCGCTGTTCCTAAAGATATCTACCAGATTCAGAGTGGATAATATGCTGGGCTGCTTATCATCCTGCTTTTAAATCTATTTAAATGCTAACTTTTCACAACCAACAGATGGATAATTATACTCATCTCTCTGACACAATTGCAGATTAATCATGGAAGAACCACAAACATTCTCCAATTAATGTTTTGTGATTAATTGAACTGGTCCTTCGTTCTCATGCCTGAGGGATGACTTGATAGATATGTTTAAATTCTAAAATGCACCAATATGGTACATAGTCTTTTTTTTCATGGTAGGGTCCGAAAACAATAGAGCATTAGTGAAAGAATTCAAAAGGAGATTGCAGGAGTTTCAGGTGATGACTAAGCATTGAACTGCTGGGGAAACAATCACTGAAGAGGACAGTTGCCTGAGGACTTCGTGGATACACCACAACATTTTATGTAAGAAGAACACATCATCATTTGAGCATCAAAGGGCAAAGTTCAAATGCTGGTAAGTGACAATAATATAGATGAGCATTTGATGGTCATCACAGACAAGAGAAGCTGCGGAACATTGAGTCACACAATAGTTAAAAAGGCCTTATGATATGACGGTACATCTGACTCTTTTTAATGTTGTATGTTAATAATAATATGAGCATGACAGGTATATTCTATCTAACAATAGTTAACGTACGCACATCATACAGTTTCTTCGCAGGTTTGACAACTTGATTTTCCTTTATTATTTTATTTGTGGGACAAGACATTTTTTCTCGCTGAATGTCTGTGGCCAGTGGTGTTATTAACTATCAGTGGAATTATGGTCAATACATATACGGGAAGTGAAGTGGCAGACAAATAATCCAGACAAGTGTACAAGTGTACACTTAGGGAGGGAAAATGAAAGGGAAACAATATACAGTCAAATTCTTTAGCATAAGGAAAAATCAGGAAGCAGGAGAGGTGTGTCATTTGCCGATGGCATACTACAACAAAGCTACCAGAAGGACTGAGCTCGCTGGATAGAGTAAACTCATCTCATTTTTATGTATTAATGAACGCTTTGTAAACAGTATTTTGGAGGTCTCCTGTCATACTGAATGGGAGTGAAGATGAACTATCCTCTTGCAAGTAATCAAGCTGTGTGATAAAGATCTATTCAATGTTGGTATTCTGTTTTTGTGAGACTTAGTGGACAGAGAAACGACACTTCCCTACCACTGATATAAAAGTCACCAATTTATTACCTACTTAAATACAGAACAACAACAGCTACTTGCTCATCCTCCAGGACTTTGCCTGGCTTAAGAATACCCGGAGATCTGGATCAAGAACCCAGTAATCTCACCTCTCCCTTCTGTCAAAAATTTGCGATATATCCAAAAAGGCACTGGGAGTTTATCCACCATAGCGTTTCAACACCTCCGCCTCTTTATCTCAAAATGCGCTAGCATATTAGTACATTCTGCACTGATCTCAGTACTCATGAGCAGGTCACCACGCTTTTCTTAGCCAACAATACAATAGATGCCCTTCGGAAGCAGGTGGGAATTTGAACTGCATGTTAACAAATGGCGAGCTTTGTAAAAGTGGAGTTATACTTTAGTAAATGAAAGATAAATGGACTGGAAAAGCCAGAAGCTGAAGGATACATAAAATGTGACGAACCAGCAACAATAGATATAGTACAGAGTTGAGCACATACTGTAAAACAAATGAATTCATTAAGATTTAAGCAAATGTTAATTTAATTGTTGACATTTAATTAACAATTAAACAAGAGACTAACTTAAAATGAAGTTAACAGCGTTATGCGTCTATAATTCCCAAACAAAAACAGTGACTGTGGTGGGCTGTTTTGCATAATATGGTTTTAACACATTCACATGACAAAGCTATGTTGGTCTTTGTCGATCGAGTATTTTAACTACATAGTCTACATTATTAACTTTAGATACAATTTCATAAGGACCATAAAAATTTGGCTTGTAGAAGGTTTGTTTGCACAGGGAAAAGAACCAAAACTCTGTCTCCTGGTTTCAATTACCTCAGTCCGGCTTCTTTGTCATACCAAGTTTTCCTCCTTTCCTGAGCTGATTTTAAATTTTCTCTTGCTAAGCTGCAAGCTTTTTGCAGTCTTTCCTTAAATTTTAAGACATCATCCCATAAATTAGTATGTGGCTCTTTGTTAACCCACTGTTCTTTTAACAATGCCAGCGGTCCTCGGGCCCAGTGCCCAAACACAAGTTCAAAGGGGCTAACACCTAGGGAATCCTGCACTGACTATTTTACGGCAAACAAAAGCAAATATACTCCCCCATTCCAACCCTTTCTTTTTTTCCACAGAGAAGGTCCAAGTCATGGTTTTGACGGTGCAATGAAACCATTCGAAGGCCCCTTGTGATTCTGGATGGTATGCATATGATGTAATCTGTTTAGCTCCCAATTTGTAAACCACCTGTTGGAATAATCTGGACATAAAGTTACTGCCTTGGTCAGATTGGATCTCCTTAGGCAATCGAAACGAAGTAAAGAACATTATAAGTGCCTTTGACACAATTTCAGCTTTTATATTTCTGAGACGGATGGCTGCTGGGAATCTAGATGCCATACACATTATGGTTAACAAATATTGATGGTGTCATGGTCCATCCCGTGAAGTGCGCGCTATGGCTCACGGTCCGGTCCGTGGACCCCAGACTCCGGGTCTTCCAGCTGTCCGTTGTCTCATTTGGGGCTTAATCATAGGCACCTGATTCTGGGGCTGGGAATATAAGTGGCCCTGGGTTCGAGGGTGGTTGCTGGTTCGTCTTGTCAGTATCCTGTCCTTGTCTCGTCGGTATCCTACCCTTGCCTCTGTGTGGGTTTGTCCCGTCGGTATCCTGTCCTCGCCTCTGTGGGATAAGTCAGGCTCTCCCTGCCGTTACCCTACGGTGACATCTGTCCCTTCCAGTCCTTGCCTCCGTTGGGTAAGTCAAGCCTTCATTGCCGTTACCCTAAGGCTGGACTGTTCCTCGCCTCTGCCTGGAGCCTTGACTCGCTTCGCCTCTGCCTGGAGACTCACCCTGTTTGTAACTGTCTGTCCATGTCCACACCTTTGCTAGGTAGGTCCGGCTCTTTTGCTGCTACCTAGCATTGAGAACTGCCTCTCCGTGTCCACACCTTCGCTAAGTAGGTCCGGCCGTTTTGCCCTAGCGTTGGGAACTGTCTTGTCGTGTTCAGCATTCTGTGTAAAGAGTCCCGGTCCTACGTCCTGTACCCATGGAGGGATCCCGACTCGGTGTTCCATGTTCCTGTCTCTCCCTCGATTATGTGTTCTGCGTTACTGTTCTCCCTCGACCCAGGCTCTGTGTTCTGCATTCCAGTTCTCCCTCGACCAATGTTCTGTGTTCTCGTCTTGTCGATGTGCCTTGCCCAGCCCAGGAGTACCTGGCCCACCCTAGTGCTGGGATTCCCTCGTCCTGTACTGGGGTTCCCTTGTCCTCTCCAGGAGTCTCACATCTCGTCTTGTGCCTCTCCTTGTCCTATAGCCACGTCTTGTCACGCCTGGTCCTGGAGTCCAAGCCCGAGTAAAGACCCAGATTCTGGGTCCTTGTCCAGTCTCTGGCTCAGAGTCCAAGCCCAGGCTCCTAGATCCTAGTTCCATGTCCTGGTTCCGTTATCCTTGTCAAGTCCCAGTCCAGGTCCGGATTCCGTGTCTCGTCTGGGGCCTGTGTCATGTCAGCGTCCTTTCTTCCTCACTTCCCTTGCTTCCTTATCATGCCTAGTCCTGTTCAAGGTAGTTCAGTGTCTGTGTCTTGCATTTGGGTCCACCCGCAACGTTCCCCATATGACAGAACAAATAAGCCAGACTTAGACCCAGGGACACAGACACTGTCGTTTAACTCTGTCTACCCTGGGTTCCCTTCTGATTGAATACATCCCCCACCCACCGAGGTCGTCCTTAGTCCTGGGTAGCCTGTTAGGTCGCTCGGCGGCTCCCATGGCGGGGGGGGGGGGAGTTTGGTGGGTAAATGTCATGGTCCGGTCCGTGAAGTCCACGTTTCGGCTCACGGACTGGTCCATGGACTAAAGACTCCGGGTCTTCCAGCTGCCCCTTGCCTCATTTGGGGCTTAATCATAGGCACCTGATTCTCATATGCATATGCATATTGACCGATCAGTAAACTATTAACTACGGCCTTAAATATACTTACAGGCATGCAGTCTGTGGCAGAGCATCCCACAGATTCACTACACTCTGGCAAAAAAAAATGTTCCTTACCTCTGTTCTAAAAGGTTGTTCCTCAAATTTGAGACTGTCATCTCTTGTTCTCGAAACCCCCACCCTAGGAAACATCCTCTCCACATCCGCCCTATCTAGTCCTTTCAACATTCAGTAGGTTTCAGTGAGATCCCCTTGCATTCTTTTGAAGTCCAGTGAGCACAGGCCCAAAGCTGCGGAACCCTCATCGTATGTTAACCCTACATTCCCAGAATCATCCTCGTGGAGTTTCACTGGACTCTCTCCAATGGCATCACATCCTTTCTGAGATGGGGCCTAAAGCTATTGACAATACTCCAAATGCAGCCTGACTAGTGCTTTATAAAGCTTTAGCATTATCTACGTGCTTTTATATTCTATTTGCATTGAAATAAACGTCAACATTGCATTTTCTTTCTTTACTCATACTTAACCTGTAAATTAACCTCCTTGGAGCCTTGAATGAGGACTTCTAAATCCCTCTGCACCTCTGATGATTGAACCTTATCCCATTTAGATAATGTTGGATTTTAAAAGCTTCCTAATCATCCAACTTCCCATTCACTTTTCCTACCTTATATACACTTTCCATGGCTTTTATGCAGTCCTTAACTTCCCTCGAGAGCCATTTAAGAGCAGCTTCTTCTGTGAGACATATCTATCCCGTGGCTTGTGAAGAATTCCCAGAAACTTTAGCCATGTCTGCTCTGCCGTAATCCCCACCAGTATTCTCCTCCAACCCACCTGGGCAAGCTCCTCTCTCATGCATCTGTAACTCCTTTTATTCCATTGTGATACTGATGCATGTGACTTAAGCTTCTCCCTCTCAAATTCTAAAAAGAATTCAATCATATTATAATCACTGCCTCCTAAGGGTTCCTTTACGTTGCACTCCCTAACAAGATTTGGTTTATTACACAACACCCAATATACGATAGCCTTTCCCCAAGTAGATTCAAGTACTGGCTGCTGAGAAAAAGTCACTTCATAGGTATACATCAAATTTCCTCTTGCAATTCAACAGCAACCTGGTTTTTCCAATACCCTTGCCTATTGAAGTCCCCCATTACAATTGTGACATTACCCTTATTACATGCCTTTTCCCGTTCCCATTGCAATCTCACCTCCACATCCTGGCTAATAATTGGAGGTCTATATATGATTCAGAATTTTTTTTTTACACTTGTAGCTTCTTAACTCCATCAACAAAGCAACATTCTCTGACCCTATGTCTCCTCTTCCTAATGTTGTAATTCCATCCCTTAACAACAGAGTCGCACCACTGCCTATGCCTTTCTGCCAGTTCTTTTGATACAAAGAATATTCTTTGATGTTAAACTCCCAACTATGGCTTTCTTTCAACCATGAATCAGTGATGCCCACAACATCATACCGACCAATCACTTAATGCACCATGAGTTCACCCATCTTATTCCAAATGCAATGCAACTTTAAATACAACACCTTCAGCCCTGTATTCTTCTTCCTTTTAAAAGTTGCCTGTGTGTGCAGTAAGTGTTAACTACTCGAGGAACTCAGGCTCAAAGTCGATGACCTGTAATCTGACCTTCAAACACTGAGGCATATCAGAGAGTGGGGAGAGTTACCAGGCTTCTCTGTTTCCGGAGGTAGTCACAACCATTAGATTAGCTGCCTCAAATTCAGTCTGTGGTTAGGGACAAGACGGTGTGATTGTGAGTGAGGTGAGTAGTGGGATCCAAGAAACAGAGCTGGAGGAGCCTCAGCCCTTGAGCTTGTCATTTTTCATTTTTAAAATCTTTTTTATTGATGCATAATCTTCTACAGCTATAAAATGATACAAACTGCGACAAATGCATAAATATATACAATTAGTAAAGCTGAAAAAAACTTATCAAAAAAGGATAATATATGATAATGAAAAAAAATATAAAGAAAGGAAGGAAAAAAGAGAAACCCAACTTTTTTTTTGAAAAAGTAACACCACTAACTACAAGAGAAAAAAAAAGAAAAAGAAAAAAAAAAACGTTAGGAGACAACTCCTGGAGCAATACGACTTACCATCGTCCATATACATAAAAAAGAATAGTCAACCGCCAATTCATGTTGATATAAAATAAAATTGAAAGAAAACCATATAAAATAGTTCAAATTAAATGATAATATTTGGCAAAAGAGCCCCATCTTCTCTCAAAATCAAATCGAGGATCAAAAGGTCTACTTCTGATTTTTTTCCAAACTAAGACATAACATTCCTTCAGAAAACCATTGAATTAAGGTAGGGACAGAGTTATCTTTCCATTTTAATAAAATAGCCCTTCTTGCCAACAATGTAACAAATGCAATTAATTACATATTGGTCTGAAGATGAGGTACCCTGAATATGATGCAGAACTACTCCAAATGGAACAGTTAATGTAAATTAATTTTCAGAGCTTTAGAAATTGTAGAAAATAAAGATTTCCAAAAGGATTTTAATGAAGGACCTGACCATAACATCTGAGACAAAGTGGCTACTTCAGTTTTACACCTATCGCAGTAATTGTCTATGTCAGGAAATATTTTAGACAGTCTCTCATTTGTTAAATAATAACAGTGAACAATTTTAAATTGAATCAAACAGTGATTGGCACATATTGAAGACGAATTGACCATTTTCGGAACTCGCAACCAATCTTTGTTAACAAAGGTCATATTAAGTTCCCTCTCCCAATCTTGATCAAACTTTAGTGAGAGGTTATCTTTTTGTAGTAAAAATAAATTGTAAATTCTACCAATAGAACCTCTTACTGAAGGATTCATATTCAAAATAGTATCCAACAAATCAGGTTCTTGCAAATATGAAACTTAAATAAGGATTTTTGTAAAAACTGGCTGACCTGAAAACATTGCAAAAAGTGTGTGTGAGGGAGAGAATATTTAGTAATTAAATCTTCAAAAATCATCAATCAACCTGCACAAAATAAATCTGCAAAACAGCAGATCCCCTTATTTCTCCATAGTAGGAAAATGTGATCAGTTATTGAAGGTTTAAATAAAAACTCGCGATATAGACAGCTAGGCAATTTAAATTGTTTAAAATTTTAAAAATTCCGAAACTGAAACCAAATCCATAAGGACTATTCAATAATTGGGTAGAGATTTAAATTTGGAATTTTGGAGACATGTAAAGGTAATGAGGTTAAATGAAATTGTTTGATAGCTTTTAATTCCGAACTGGTTTTTGGCTCTTGTCAAGCCAATATAACCAAAAACATAATTGTTGAATATTAACAGCCCAATAATAGTCTTAAATTAGTAAGTGCAAGTCCACATCTATTTTAGATTTTTGTAAATTATATTCATTAATTCTTGGTCTTTTATTGTTCCAAATAAAGGACGAAATAATACAGTCAATTCGATCAAAACATTTTTGAGTTAAAAAGATAGGTATATTTTGGAAGAGATATAAAAATCTAGGTAAAATCATTATTTTCATGGCATGGATACGACCTATTAAAGAAAGTGTAAGTGGGTTCCATCTAGAGAATAATCGTTTGATAAAGTCCATTAAAGGAACTACATTAGCTTTATAAAGATCTTTATTTTTAGTAATTATAATACCTAAATATTTAAAAGAGTTAACAATTCTATATGAAATATCATTATATATGGAAACAGAAGCATTTAATGTAAACAATTCACTTTTATTTAAGTTGAGATTATATCCTGAAAATTCTCCAAAATCACTTAATATTTCTGGAAGATTATGAATAGATTCTTCAGGGTTAGAAATATAAACCAAAAGATCATCTGCATAAAGATAAATTTTATGTATGGTCCCATTTATAGAGATACCATGAACATTTTTAGCTTCACGAATTTTTATGGCCCAACGCTCCTGTACAAGAGTAAATAATAAAGGGATTAATGGACATCCCGGTCTGGTACCTTGTGAAAGTGAAAAAAGCGGACCTAAGGGTATTCTTAATAACAGTAGCAGTAGGATTCTTATAAATCATTTGAATCCATCTGTTAAAGTTATTACCAAAACCAAATTTTCCTAATACCTTAAAGAGATATATCCGCTCAACCTTATCAAATGCTTTTTCCGTATCAAGAGAAATAACTCATTGGGGTTTCTTAGATAGTGATGAATTTATAATGTTCTTCAGTCTCCAAATATGGAGAAAGAGTAACGGCCTTTAATAAAGCCTGTTTGATCCATTGAAATAATTTTCGGTAAAAAATTTCCAAACAATTAGCCATGATCTTAGAGAGAATTTATGTGTCCACATTTAACAACCAACTAGGTCTATATGATGACCATTCAGTAGGATCTTTATCTTTCCTGAGGATTAAGGAAACGGAAGTTCATAAAAAGAAGGTAAGTTACCCTTCTCAAAAGATTCAGGAAATACTTCCAAAAGATGTGGAGAAATTAATTTTTCAATTTTTTTTTGTAAAATCCTACCGAATAGCCATCAAGTCCAGGAGCTTTACCTGATTGCATTGACAACATAGCTTTCTGAATTTCATGCTCAGTGATTGGAGCATCAAGCATCTGTTGATCTTCAGCAGTAATTTGTGGAAATTTAATCTTATGTAAAAAAAGCATTCATTTTAGGGGAATCTGCAGGAAATTGCGATTTATAAAGATTTGAATAAAAATCCTGAAAAATATTATTAATGTCTTCACGGTTACTTATTAAATCTGCAATTCTCTTTACGAATCTTTAAAATTTGTCTTTTATCTCTGGCTGCCCTTAATTGGGAAGCTAAGAGCTTATTATTTTTATCCCCAGAAATATAAAACTGACTTTTCAATTTAAGCAAATATCCTGTATCAAGTGTAGTGTAGAAGTCTGATGTCACTCCGCCTCCCAGTTACGGACATGTAAGACACAGTCACTTCTTGTCTGCCTTTAATCTCTCCCTTTTCCGACTTAAAATTTGAAATTTCAACTTTATTCGGTCGGATCTGTACGGTAACAGTTATAATTATGGCTACTCTCAGAGCGCCAAAAGAAATCAGGACCCAGATAATGGAAAGCCTAAAAAAGGTGACGAAGTCTCAGAGGAACCATCGTGGGTAAAGAGACGAGAATCTCAAATCAGCAATATCGACATTGAGATAACTCAATTAAAAGAGGAATTCGAAGGAAATTTTGACTCTTTGAGCCTTGATCTTAAAGAAGTTAGTCGAAATGCTGCTGACCTTTCTTCTCGTTTGGAAAAAGCTCAACAACGGATCGTTGATCTTGAAGGTCGATCACGTCGGAATAATATTCGAATTCTTGGATTAAAAGAGAAATCAGAATCAGCCGACACACTGGATTATTTCGCAAAAATGTTACAGTCTTTATTTCTGGAGGTTTGTTTACAGCCTTCAGATATCGAAATGACTCACAGAATCGGCACTTTAAAATTTTTGGATCAAGGTAAAAACAGACACATTGTTGTGCGTTTTCTCCATTTTAGAGACAAAGTCCATATTATTCAGCTTGCGAGAAAAAAAGACTATTCCAGTATCAGGATTCAGACACTTGCTTTTTTGAAGATTTCCCTCGCGAAATTGTTAAGAAGTGTGCTGGATTTGCATCGGTTATGAAATTAGCATATGAAAATAGCTCTTTCCACTGCTTCAGTATCCAGTGAAATTAAGGCTTTTTGTCAAAAAGTCTGACATTCATATTTTTGATGATCCAGTCGAAGCATTGAGTTTTATTAATTATTTATCTGACGCATCCGATGACGAGTCTGAAGCCTGAAGCTTGAATGATTTATAATGGCTTGATTGCCTCGCGGTGTAAAGTGTGATAAGATTGGAAGATTTGATGGTTACAGAAGTCTTTACCTTAAAATGCATTTTTATCTCTGAAAAAGACTGGTTTGGATGGCTTCAATTTTAGAAGAAATAGAGGGAGAACTGTTGATAGACTGTAATAAGTTTGAACGAATTAGAATTTATTTTTCTGCAGCATTTAAATGAATTAATTGTTTTTTTTGTTTCGTATGCTTTTGTAAAGACTTTAAGTAATTATTTGGATTTCTTTATGTTTTAAAGATAGACCAGACAATTTAAAGATGGCGATTGATTTTCTTCTGTGCAAATATTTCAAGAATTGTTCTGGAAGTGTTTTTCTTCCCTTATCTAATGTTATGAAGGTTACTTTCAAACTGAAGGTCGTTTTGTTTTACAAGAAAAGCACTTTCCTTCCAAGTTAATTATATTGAGATATATGTCGAATATAAAATGAGTTTTATGTTCGGTAGAGGGAGACAGAGATTTTTTTTCCTCTTTTTTTTTAACTTAGGTAGGCAGAGTTCGTATTTGCATCGGTTGTTTTCTTGGAGCTTGCGTCGATTGATATCAACTTGTTTCTGGTCTTTGTAGTTTGGGTGTGATTTTTTTTCTGTTTTTTTTCCCCATTATGGAATCCCAGAGCATACACCATTTTTTTTATTGATGTTCATCTCCGCCATTTTCGACTACACTATCCTGACATGCGTCTAACTATTCTTTTTAGATACAAAGTTCCATGATGATATCCAAACAGTTAAATGTTTTAGCTTGGAATGTTCGTGGTTGGAATAAATTCTATTAAGCATAAGAAAACACTTAAAGTTATTAAAGGATTCCAGCCTGATATAATCTTTGTTCAAGAGACGCATATCAGGTTATCTGATAAAAATCAACTTTTTAAATTTTGGAAGGCTCTTCAGTTTCATACAAACTCCCAGAGTAAAACTAGAGCTGTCTCTATTTTTATTGACTCCAATATTCCTTTTAATCAGGAGAATATTATAGCTGATATTAATGGTAGCTTTTTAATTGTTAAAGGAATAATTTGTAATAGGAAAATGGTTTGGTTAATATTTATGGATCAAATGCTGATGATCCTTATTTTTTTAAAAACTGCTTTTGCTTTATTACCTGATTTAAATGAATATATGTTCTTAATGGGTGGTGATTTTAATACTTGTCTAAATCCTTTAATGGATAAGTCATCATCTAAATATCAACTCCCTAATCGTTCTGCATCACTTAATAATTCTTTTTTAATTGATTACAGTTTAATTGAGATCTGGAGGCATATGCACCCTAGTGATAGACAATAGTCTTTTTCCTCACATGTTCATAATAAATATTCGAGAATCGACTATTTTATAGTTGAACCTAGACTTTTATTTAATGTTCAGAAATGTGAGTATGATGCAATCGCTATCTCTGATCAAGCTCCTTTAAACTTAATATTTGAACTGAGAGATGTTGTTTTTACCAGACCATTTTGGCGTTTTGCAGAACATTTATTACAAATTTCAGAATTTGTTCAGTTTATCGAAGCTCAGATAAAAGAGTTTTTTTCCCTTTAATAATATAGGATACGTCTCTACGTTAGTAATTTGCGATACATTAAAAGCTTATTTACGTGATCAGATTATTTTGTATATAGCTAAACTGAAGAAACAAACAAGAATGAAATTAGATAAAATCTGTAAACGAATTAAAGAATTAGGTAAGATCAATTCAATTTCTCCAAATGTTGTTCCATTTAAAAGAAGTCTAGAATTACAATCAGAGTATAATTTATTCCTAACATATCCTATTGAAGGATATTTGCTTAAATTAAAAAGTCAATTTTATATTTTTGGGGATAAGAATAATAAGCTCTTAGATTCTCAATTAAGAGCAGCTAGAGTTAAAAGACAAATCTTAAAGACTCCTAAAAATAATGGAGATATAGCAAGTAATCATGAGGACATTAATAATACTTTTCAAGATTTTTACTCTAATCTTCATAGATCTCAATTTTCTGCAGATTCCTCCAAAATGAAAGCTTTTTTACATAAAATTAAATTTCCACAAATTTCTGTTAAAGATCAACAGGTGCTTGATGCTCCAATTACTGAGCATGAATTTCAGAAAGCTATTTTATCAATGCAATCAGGTAAAGCTCCTGAACTTGATGGTTTTTCCGTGGGATTTTACAAAAAATTTGGAAGATTACTTTCTCTGTATCTTCTGGAAATACCTCATGGATCCTTTGAGAAGGGTAATTTACCTTCTTTTTATGAAGCATCTATTTCCTTAATTCTTAAAAAAGATAAAGATCCTGCTGAATGTTCATCATATAAACATATTTCACTATTAAATGTGGATGCAAATATTCTCTCTAAAATAATGGCTAATCGCTTGGAAAATATTTTAACTAAAATAATTTCTGTGGATCAAACAGGCTTTATTAAAGGCAGTTATTCTTTCTCTAACGTTCGGAGATTGGTGAACACTATATATTCATCATTATCTAAGCAACCTCAATGTGTTATCTCTCTTGATGCAGAAAAGGCATTTGATAGAGTTGAGTGGCCCTATTTCTTTAAAATATTAGAAAAAAATTGGTTTTGGTAATAATTTCAATAGATGGATTCAAATCATTTATAAGAATCCTATAGCCATTGTCATTACTAATAACTGCAGGTCTTCTTTTTCCGCACTTTCTCGTGGCACTAGACAGGGATGTCCATTAAGCCCTTTATTATTTAATCTTGTATTGGAGCTTTTAGCTATAACACTACGTGAGGCTAAAAATATTCACGGTATTTCTATGAATGGAACCATACATAATGTTTCTCTTTATGCAGATGATCTTTTGGTTTTTATTTCAAATCTTGAGGAATCAATTCCTAATCTTTTGGAAACACAAAGATTTTGGTAAATATTCAAGATATAACTTAACTCGAATAAAAGTGAATTGTTTCCATTAACTGTCCCTGTTAGTATATATAATGATATTCCTTTTAGAATTGTTAATACATTTAGATAATTAGATATTTCAATTACTAAAAAATATAAAGATCGCTATAAAGCAAATATAGTTTCTTTAATGGACTCCATGAAACAAGTATTTTCTAGATGGAATCCACTTACCTTTTCTTTAATAGGTGGTATTCATGCTGTGAAAATGATGATTTTACCTAGATTTTTATACATTTTCTAAAATATACCAAACTTTTTAACTTAAAAAAAATTCAATCAAATTGACTCTCCTATTTCTTCCTTTATTTGGAACAGTAAGAGACCAAGAATTAATAAGTATCATTTATAAAAATCTAAAGAAGGTGGTGGACATGCACTTCCTAATTTAAGACTGCATTGTTAGGCTGTGAATATTAGACAATTATGTTTTTGGTTATATTTTGGATAAGAACCAAAAACCATTCGGGATAGATTTGGAATTAAAAGCCGTTAAACAATTTCATTTAACTTCAATTTTAGGAGCTCCATTACCTTTACAGCTTTCTAAATTTCCAAATTTAAATCTTTACCTGGTTATTAAACAATCCCTATGGATTTGGGTTCAGTTTCGTAATTCTTTTAATTTTAAACAGTTTAACATGTCTAGTTTTTTTTTCGAAACTTTTCATTTAAACCTTCAACAACTGACCCCATTTTTCTCCTATGGAAAAATAAAGGGATCCATTCTTTTACAGATTTATTTTGTAATGGTCTATTGATGACCTTTGAAGAGTTAATTAATAAATTTTCTCTCGCTCATACACACTTGTTGGAATATTTTCAGGTTAGACATTTTTACAACAATATTTACCTGAGGTTCCATATTTGCAAAAATCTGATTTGTTGGATACCATTTTTAAATTTAATCCCTTAGTAAAAGGTTCCATTAGTAGAATTTATAATTTATATTTGTTACAAAAAGGGAACCTATCACTAAAGATTAAATAAGATTGGGAGGGAGAACTTAATATGACCTTTGTTAATGAAAATTTTCTTCGAGTTTTAAAAAACATAAATTCTTCTTCTGTTCTTCTGTTTGTGCCAACCATTGTTTAATTCAATTTAAAATTGTTCACCGCTATTGTAACGTTCTCGCTCGAGTGTGAAGTAACGCCGAGGTAAACGTCGAGATAAACCAGAATCAATGCAAACGAGACCGCAGTAAGATTAACCATTTACTGTTCACTCTTCACATTAACGCATGGTGAAAAAGCGTTGCTTTCACTGTGTCTTTGGTGCATAGAGAGACCCTAGTCGGCGTTATGGTGGCACATCTGAGTGACCCCCACCCTTGCGTGAATCTCAAACCGGTAATTCCCCACAAGACGCAGCGAACCCGGATGTGACGTCATCGCAGCCGCGATGTATTACAGACAAATCAATTGATTTAAACAATCCTAACTTTAACTAAAAAAATGCTAACAAATTACTACGCGAAAATATTATAAACTAAATAACTGCCATAAAGGCAGCACAGCTATTATTTAACAAAGGAGAGACCATCAAAATATTTTCTAGTATAGACAACTACTGCAATAGATGTAAAACTGAAGTAGCGACTTTGTCGGATATGTTCTGGTCATGTTTTTCATTAAATTCGTTTTAGAAATCTTTATTTCAACAATTTCTGAAGTTCTTCAAATTAATTTACAACCTAATAGATTGATTGTTCTATTTGGAATAGTTCCGCATCATATTCAGGGTATCTCATCTTTAGATCAACATGTAATTGCATTTGTTACATTACTGGCAAGAAGGGCTATTTTATTAAAATGGAAAGATATTTCTCAAACTACATTAATTGAATGGTTTTCTCAAGTAATGTTATGAATTAGTTTGAAAAAAGTTAGAAGTTGAACTTTTGATCCTTGATTCAATTTTGAGAGAAGATGGGGGTCTTTTGCCAAATGTTATCATTTAATTTGAATTACGCTATATGGTTTCCTTTCAATTTTATTTATTTTTATAAATATGGAATGGCGGTTGATGACTCTTTTTTTATGTTGTCACGCAGGTGAGAAACTGCTAGAAAATTCAGCAATCTAATGAACAAGCTGGCAATTAAAAGAGAGAGAGGACTCTGACTTGTTTTTGATAACACTTTTAACTGCAACCTTGAGAGACAGAGTATAGCGCCAGCTGAAACACAAGCTGGGAAGTCGCCATGGTAACAGCTCAGAGCGGTTGAATTTAAAAAGTTGAGGTATTGGTCTGATAACGGTAGAGGAGACATGACACGGGAGAAGTGCGGAAGCTACCCGAGAAACCACTGGTAGAGTTTAAGACTACCACGAGGGTGGAGGCTACCGACCGATTAATTTCGACCTGTGATTACCAGTGTGGGTAAGAGCTTGCCTGTGGGGTTCTGCTGGTGGAGAACCCGTGCCGTGGGTTAGTAGACCGTTCCCTAGAAGGGGCTCTGTCTATCTGTGTCTGTGTGGGGTTCACACGAAGTGACTCCAAAGACTTTGGAATCAAGAACAACTAAAGCTGCCAACTTAAATAACAACTCAAATAACTCTCTCTCTCTCTCTCTCTCTCTCTCTCTCTCTCTCTCTCTCTCTCTCTCTCTCTCTCTCTCTCTCTCTCTCTCTCTCAATTCAACTCGACGCAACACAAAGTGAACTGAACTGCTTAAACTTACCCGACACCATAAGACTGATATCTACCTCCGGGACTATTATCTTTGTATCCACACACACACATTTAAGGATATATATATATACAGGTCCACAATCCCTTATCCAAAATTCTGAAATCCAAAAAGCTCTGAAAACCAAAGCTTATTTCGCCAACAACTGACGTCATTCAGGAATGACGTGGCAGCACTAGCAGAGGCGGCGAGACACCAGTTGTGGCTCAGCGCTCGTACTGGTTATACGTGCATTTGCTGTTCGCTGATATTTTGTGTTCACTATTGACTTTGTGTTTAATTTCACCGTGAAAATGTCAAAAAGAGCTGCAGATACCCCTATAGATAACAATGAGAAAAAGAGAAGGAAGCATCTATGATTATCAATAACGCAGAAAGTGGAGTTGTTACAGAAACTTGATTGTGGTGTTCTGTGCGGCGCCTTACTGCAGAATATAGTATTGGAACTACCACAGTATATGAATTAAAGAAACAAAAAGACAAGTTACTTAAGTTTTATAGTGACAATGACGTTCTACATTTATTCCAATAAGTCATTTACCATCATTTCAGTTCATTTGAAGCTGTATATTTTTATGTTTTATTGTATGTTTTGGTTGGAAATATTTTTTTTTCTTTTCATTATTCCCTAAACAATACAGTATAACAACTATATACATAGCATTTACATTGTATTATGAATTATAACTAATCTAGAGGGGATATAAAGTATACAAGATGATGTGCGTAGATCTAGAGCTCTGCCGGGTCTTAAAGTCCACCTGCACTGATACAGGTTAAGTAAGGGACTTAAGCATACGTGGTTTTTGCTTTCCACGGATGGTCCCGGAACCAAGAAGGAGGGATTCTGAAATCCGAAAAATTCTGAATTCCGAAATGCAACTGACCCCAAGGATTTCGGATAAAGGATATATATATATATATAATAGTTTATATTCTGCATCATATTATCCGGTTTTAATGATATTAATTCATAGTAGTAATAAATATAGTCTTAATTTATAGTAAACCAGACTCCAGATGTGTTCCATTTTTGCTGGTCCTTTTCAACTTGTCACGGGATTTGTGACAATATTTAGATGATGGTCAAAGATATTGTTCCGGGGGTTGATTCCTAATGTTTTGTTTTCCTTTTTTTTTGTAGTTAATGGGGGTTTTCTTACCAGTTAATGGGTTTTCTTCCTTCTTTTTCCTATATATACATACATATATATATATATATATATATATGTGTGTGTGTGTGTGTGTGTGTGTGTGTGTGTGTGTGTGTGTGTGTGTACATATATATGTGTGTTCTTTTCCATTTTTATATTTTACAATCAGCTTTTTTCCTTCAGCTTTACTAATTGTATGCATATTAATCTGTTGAAGTTTTGTATCATTTTATAGCTGTAGAATTTTATGTACCAATAAAGATTCTAAAAATGAAAATGAAGTCTGATGTTGTTAGACAAACTTGCAGATCCTGGAAGTAGTGTTTTATCAGATTTATTATTGTTGCCAACACCTGAAAGAATTCAAAAGCAGTCCACAGTAGGGAATGAGGAACTGATTCATAGGCATAGGCCAGGTCAAGGAACAAGACATGCAGATCCTTTCCTTCTTGCTTAGCCAACTGGATTTGATGCCATATGACGCAGGTATGTTCAAGGCATCCCGAGAAGTCTGCTATGCCAGTCTTTTGGATTGACATATCAATAAAATGGTTTTGTTTCAGATACTTTGTAAGTCTTTGCGACAACATGCTGAAAAAGATCTTGCCTTCTATGTTCAGAAGGTTTATTTGGTGAAACTGTTCAATGGTGGATGAATTCTTTTTTCTTGGGATCAGAACTCCCCCCCCCCCCCACTCTTCTCCAGGCTTTGGGGATCACTTCCTTTTCCCACACAACCCTCGTGTTTCTCCAGAGAAATTTCAGAACATGTGGGGCATCCTTGTAGACACGATACAGAACACCATTAGGGCTTGGCGCTGATGCTGATGTTGCCTACTTCACTGCCTCTTTCACCTCACTCAACTTGGGATAGCTGATGTTAAATTGATGTTGTGAGGGTGAGATTGGTGGAATGTCAGCTGGGATAAGTATTGGTTCATCCTTTAGCTCATCAGTGTAGATGATTCTCAGATGTCTTTCAATATCTTCGTTTGATACTTTCAAGGATCTGCTTTTCTCTTTTATGAAAATGCATTTCGCATATTCAAAGGGGTCTTTGTAGAAGTCTGCTGTTCATTTTCCTTCTTGTGTTGATTCCTTAAATTCTCTGCTCTGCGCAGCTTCGAGACCCTTTGTTTTAGGACCTCTTGAAGGAGGTCGATGCCCTCCCTTCTTCCGCTGTTGTTTTTTTCCACGACCTCCTCAGGCCTCTTCTTTCTTGAACAAGTTGTTGAATTTCCTGGAGATGACGGGATTTGGGGGGAGGTGGCATAAGGCATAAGGCATATTTTTCCTGCTGACCTGTTCCTTTGCTCCAAATTTCTCTTTTTCATAGCTGTAAATCAGATCACCCATCTTCTCCAACTTCTTTTCTGCTGATCCCTTGATGACACTTAAGATCAGACTCACATCTGTATTGGTGGTTTCCCACTCCTTGCTGTTAGACTTTGGCCACATCACCAATGGCTTACATCGTTGCATGTTCTCCACTTTACCATGTGCCTGGCTGTGTGTTTGACTACTGCTTGTCCCTTTAACTTCTTCCACATCCCGTAGGGTGCTGACACTCTGCGGACTGTGAGTTTCCTCCTACCGCTGAGTTTCATCCGACTGATTTGACCTTCCTCTTAACAGAATCTGGTCAATGCGGGGCCGTTGTTTGAAGATTTTCAAGCACTTCTTCTGTCCTTGATGAATTTTAAGACCACGAGTTAATGTTACTTTAGTCTAGCCACACCTACAGGTCTGCAGAACATATCCAGCTGCTGGTTTCTCAAGAGTATTGCCACTTTCTTGATTCATTGTCATGTCCATGCCACGGTTCGTTAGCGGGAGGTCAGTCAGAGAGTCTTCTTGTGCCCCCGCTCTCGTAGATTCTGGGGGTATATATCTCTTTAAACTTTGCATAGCCAAGTGAGAGTGGTTCTAGTTCCCAGACAAGGTGATGGAGCCTATTGTTATGGGTAGCTAACCCATAACAGCCCCGTTCGAGTTTATTTCCTCCTGTCAGCTGTCTCTCCAGCTGTCACACGGTCTTTCCCTTGTCATCAGCTGCACTTCCTCAGCAGTCACTGGTTTTCGCCCAGAAAACTTGATGGTTCAATCCCTACAATAAGTCAGCTCTCTCGATGTTGGCAGTAGATTAAACTAAAAAGCAGAACAAAAAAGGTGGTAATTGCTGGGTTACTACATGAGCCACGTGCAAATTGTCATAGGGTCAAGAAGTTTAGAGAGTTAAATGTGTGGCTCAAGGATTGGTGTGGGAGAAGTGGATATGAATTCATGTGAAATTGGCACCAGCATTGGGGTAGGAGGGAGATGTTCCAATGGGACGGGCTACATCTGAACCATGATGGGACCTGGATCCTAGTCAACTGCAGAACTATCGTTATGAATAGTGCTTTAAACTAAATAGTTGTTGGGGGTGGGGGTGGGGGAGGTCAACGGATTGGAGAAGTATGAGAACACATTGGAGAAGTATGCATAAAGTGAAAAAAGAAAAATGTGGATAAAGAAAAAGCAAACGATAGAAAGAGAAAAGTAAGAGTGGAGTGAAGAAAAATGACGTGCATCAGAGTAAAAGATTATAAGATTTTAATAGCACTGAGTGTAAGGACACTATTTGTATGCCCGTAGTATTCAAAACAAGGTCAGTGAACTTGTGGCACATATCAGTACAAAAGGGTATCTCACAAAACTAAATTATCCATTATTTCCAACACAATTTTCTTTCATTTCACCACATTGTAATACTCTCCGAATACAGTGAGTTCCAGTTTATTTTGATAATCTCCTGTGTGGAAATATATTGAAGGTCTTCCTGAAGTTTATTTAGTCATATCCCCTGTTTCACCCTTAGTTGTGCTGCAAGCTACAACATCAAAACACCAGCAAACAGTTTGTCGATAGTAGCTCAGTTTCATAAATCTCTGTTGAATCCACCCAAATCCACTTATATCACCATAATTTACTGTTTCTGATTCTTTCACAACAGAATCTATTTTCCCAATTAGCAAAGCCAGTCAAGCTTGACTAAGTTTCAATGGCTTCATTCCCTGATATTAAATTGTGCTAAGATATTTGCATTCTATTTTATTTATATTATTATTGAGATACCGCATGAGTGTATGTACAGATATCTGATTTGCTGGTACTGGGAACCATTTAGATACTATAGAATTTTGATTATGAAGTCCTGATATCATTAGCCCTGCTGCCTGTGACTGAATGTTTAACTCTTTGCATAGAAAGGCTAAAATCCATTGGCCTGCTGACTGCTCTCTGCTCTGATTGCGAAAGCCTTCAAAACAGAGAGGGATTCACCTATTTGTTCATTAGTTGCAATTAAAGTCGGTCCCCATGGAGCTGGATTGTGTCAGTGATGTGATCTCTCCTGTATTAATAAGGGTTTCGTTCCATACCTGCTTGCAACAGCATTTCCTCTAGCACCAGCAGAAATTAGTAGCACATGAAGGAGAGAGGGTTAACTCTGAACAGTAGAGTGGAAGAGGAAAGAGATCCATCAGAAAATGGGAACAGATGTGTCAAATATTCCAGGAATGGGGAGAAATGTATTCTGGGCAGCTGACTATATATTTGCAGATGCGGACTGGCTGACACTCGATGACCGGATCTACTATGCACTCGTGACTATTCAACAAATTTACCTTCCCGTTCTTGCTATTGTTGCTGTTCCTGGTGAGTCTCTCAATTCATTGACTAATTCCAAGATGTGCTTAAATGCCTCACTCTTCCTGAGGGGTATTCTCCCTTAGTGTTACAGGTGTTAATTAAGAAAAAGCTTGCGGTTCTTGTAAGTTACTCACTTAAAACTGCTACTTTGGGTGTGGGTGTTTCAATAAAGTCACCATTTCCAGTTATTGCAACTGTAAATTTCTATTGTGTTTTAGATACTGTTTTTTCAATATTTGGAAGTTTGTGGACTATTTTCAAGGTATAAACTCTTAATTCCTGTTCACTAACTCCACTCTCTACTGAACAATATCTGTCAGTGAAGAAGATATTTTGTCACTCATATTTCCACTGAAAGTTTAGCCATTTCATATTGTCTACATTTCCAACAACTCTGGCAGCCATCCCAGTCCGTTCTGGACATGTGTATTGAACTTCTCCAATATTCCATCAACTTCCCCTGGCATCTCTTGTTAAGAGGTCTGACAAACAAGAACTCTTCTCAAAATCTGCTGCTTTTCACAAATTTCGATTCAGTGTATCAATTTTATCATTCTTAGCGCATTTAGAATTGAAATCATCCTTTCAGAGACCACTTTCCCTATATGTTCACTACAGCTTTATAAATTTCCTGCCTTCATTCATCTCTCCACCTTGCCCTCTGTACCTATCTATTTCTCCTTCACTTTAGCTTTCACATTTCTCCATATCTCTGCTTCCCTCCCTCATTCTTTCTCAACCTTGCTCCTAATGTCCCTCATTGCCTCCTCCTCCATCACTCCCTGCCTCCCTCAGTCATACCAAAAAGAGGATAACACACAGCAGAGAAAGGCACACCGCTAAATGTTTAACTGGCATTGAGTAGAAAGTGTTATCTCATCAGGATCTCTGTCTCTCTTCTGCTCTAATGTATTTTGGTCTCCAATATCTGGTTCTGTCAAGAAATCAACTTGACAGATTATACCAAAAGCCCTTATGAATTGGAATTGCATAACATATCATTACTGTACTCTGAACAGAGGAATAAAAATGTTCTTCATCCATTATAAAATCACTGCTCCCTCTTGTTCATCTTCATCTGCATTTTCTCTGAGTGTTTGTTGTGACTGCCGCTGTCCTTGGCTCTGAAATGGATACAGCAGTCAAACCGGTGTTCTCTGGCTTAAAAAAAAATAATTTCTTGCATTCACTTCCTAATGCCAGTATGTGAATCTAATGACAAGGGATTGTTTTTACTTTAATGGTGGAATTCAAAAATACAAAATGTAAACAAATAGCAGAGAAACTGGTCCCATGGCATACTATATTATGTCAAACTAATTAAACTGAAAAGTAAATGTCAAACCAAACTAATCTCCTCTATCCATATCCATCTAATCTCGTACTGTTATGGGTGATGAACAGACCTGATGGACAATGGGGTGAAGAGTTAACCATCTCCCCCCTGAGAAACACGAACTATTACTGTCGCTATGCTGGCCATGAGAGAGAGAGAGATAAAGCCCAGGCAAGAACATTTGCTACAGATAATAGGGGGAGAGAGACTGTTGATGTTACTGTATTATGACTTCTGCAAGGGTTATTTTTCTTCTACTATTTTGCCCATAAACATTCCTCAGTGGACTGAAGGAGTGGCCTTATTTGATGGATACAGTCATTCAGGAGTGATGGATAGCTGAGTCCTCGTTAGTAGGGATAAAAAAGACAGGTCTGGAGAGACACCCTCCAGACACGCCAGTGGACACTGATTAAGTGTTTGAACCCATAAGAAAGGTGGGGGCTTCGGAGACCGAACCAGGAGATCGGTCAGTAAAGCTGACAGGGTTACAGCAGGGCCGGTGGGGACTTGTGTTTGTGTCCACTCATACCAGATTGATGAGTCCACCACAGAAGAACGGACTACCTGAAGGACGGAGAGGTCGTAACTAAATGACTACACCGATACAACGGATTAAGAAAGCAAAGGAAGGTTTGCCTGACTGTAGCTGTTACATCTCGCTCGCTCGCTCTCTCTCCCTCTCTCCAACGATTACAATGCAACAACCATAACTACATCAGCACTTATGAACTGAACTGAACTTTATATTTTTCTATTACAATTTATTTGCCCCTAGACATCAATAGAGCTTGTTTATTATTGATTATTATTATTCCTACACTTTTAGGTTAATTACTGCTAACTTGGTTTATATGTATATGTGCATTATTGATATGGTTGTGCTTATTTTTATTAATAAACACCTTTGGTATAGTACCACCAGACTCCAACGAATTCTTCTTTCTCTGCTGGTTAGACACCCAGTTACGGGGTATGTAACAAATTGGGGCCTCGTCTCGGGATTTGATTACCAAATTAATGGGCCAGTGAATCGGGATAAAAGTCCCTTATCTGATCTGGTTGTGAGATTAAACAGACAGGAAACCAGCAGAGATGGACATTGTCAAATTTTTAAAAGACCCGACTGCGGGGGCATTAGAGGTTGCCAGGAAGGCTGAATTGGTGATTGTTGCGAAAAGATTAGATCTCCCAGAGGTGAAATCGTCGATGAGAAAGGTGGATATACAGAGAGAATTTGTTATGTGTTATGTATCCAAGGGTGTGTTCACACCAGATGTATTGGACCTGTTCCCTGAGAGGAAACCAGCCGAGGTTCAGTTAGAGATAGAAAAATTAAAGTTGGCTGAGAAAGAGAAGAAGAGGCAACATGAACTTCAGATGAGGCAGCTGGAAGCAGAGGAGGAAGAAAGGAAGGCTGAAAGTGATGCTAAAAGGAGGAAAGAGCCGGCTGAAAGGGAGAAGGAAGAAACTGAAAGGCAGACGGAGGAAAGGGAGAAAGAGAGGCAGAATGCGCTGGGAATAGAGAGGGTAAAGGTACAGCAGGGAAGAGACCGGGCAGCAGACCCAATGAGGGTTTCAAGGTTCCCGGGAGATCCAGTTGGTACCTCCATTCGAGGAGATGGATGTCGATAAGTTCTTCCTCCATTTTGAGAAATTGGCTGTGAATCAGAACTGGTCTGAGAGAGCGTACAGAGCGTACTTCGGGGAAAGGCTCAGCAAGCGTTCTCGGCATTGTCCATGGATGAGTCTAGGAATTATGAGGAAGTAAAAAGGGCTGTACTGAGGAGTTACGAGTTGGTGCCAGAGGCATACTGGCAGAAGTTCCGGAACTTGAGAAAGCCGTGGAACCACACGTATTTAGAGTTTGCCCGTGAGATGCAAATATATTGTGAGCGTTGGTGCGCCTCAAAAGGGGTTGATGAAGATTATGATAACCCGTTACAGTTAATACTGATAGAGCAGTTCAAAAGTTGTAT